>NW_026606045.1:0-132408 GCF_932274485.2 Patella vulgata
ATCTAATTAAGAAAGCTTCATTTGTACTTTAATTCCATTTATCATATTGACAATAAACTTAGAACATATGGTATTGTTTAGCCATTTATTTCAGCACCAGCACAATATCTGACAGGTGTTGAAAACCCTAAATTTAAGTCTGTTATGACATCTTTACGTGTTAGTTACAGACAAATCACACCCAATCAAAGGTTATGTCAACAATGTTCTAGTAACGACATTGAAACTGAAGAACATTTTCTGTTACACTGTAGGAATTGTGATAAACTGCGATTAGGTTATCTGCATCCAGTTTTCCATTCTCACCCTGACATATCTTATCTTATGGATCCCAATCGGCCACGCTGTATAGTGATTCTTTTTCTTGCCGTATTTTTTTTTATATCAATCAATTTCCATAAAAAAGATATTAAAGTGATTTTATTACATAAATTAAGAATATTACCTTATATATTATTATTATTATATATCCTAGAAATGGGCAGATTCATGGCCATATACATTATCTTATCCTAGAAATAGAGAAGATCATCGCCTTATACCACATATAAAACCCAGTCGGCCTCGCTTTATAGTGAGTCTTTTTCTTATGTATGAAATATCTTGGCGTATTTTTTTTCATTTAATTTCGATTAAAAAATGATATATGGGCGATTGTCTTATATAAATTAAGAATATTATCTAATATACCCGGAACAGGGAAAATCATCTCCCTATACCACATATGGAACCCAATCGGCCTCGCTTGCTAATGTTGGAAAGATTTTGAAGTATTTTTCAATTAACTTCCATTAAAAAAATAAATAACAATAAAAGTCAGTTTATTATATAAATTAAGAATATTTTCATATACATGTAAAAAAAAAATAAATAAATGACAATAAAAGTCAGTTTATTATATAAATTAAGAATATTTTCATATACATGTATATCCTAAAAAATAAATAACAATAAAAGTCAGTTTATTATATAAATTAAGAATATTTTCATATACATGTATATCCTAGAAATAGGGAAATTCTTCGCCCTATACCACGCATAAAACCCAGTTGACCTCGCTTTATAGTGGATCTTTTTCTTATGTATGAAAGATTTGGGCCATTTGTTTTCAATTACTTTCCATGAAAAAGTTATTTGAGTGATTTTCTTATATAAATTAAGAATATTATCTTATATACCTAATTGAAATTATCCGATACAAAGTAATTTTTATTCACACCACGGTTCAATTAACAATTAACGCTATAGACTAATCAATGCTTATTCCTAGTTTATCGTATAAAATACGTAAATTAAAAGTTAATATAGAATGAAATCAAATATGGCACGGGAATTCAATCCACTAAGTTCGTTTTCAAAAACTTAAACCTTATTTTAATTCAGTCGTGTGACGAAGATAACGGAACTGGCGGTTTCGTTGATGATCTACAAACTAAACTTGATTACCCAATCAACAATTTTAATCCCCCGAACTGTCAGGTGCTAATTAATTTATTCTTAAGTGTTGAGATGAACAGTTATAATAAACTGTATGGAGAAAGTGTAATATACATGTGTAAAGTTGTAAATAATAAACAAAACATAGGTTACTAATGTATGAAACTTAATGGACCATTCTCGTTTTGATTTGTTATTTTATAAATATTAGAGCCTCGTGATTGTAAATTATATTCTAGAGGAAATGTGAATATGCCACATGCGTATGATAGAGAGTTGTGTATGTATGTCCAAATAACTAATAACGCAAATGTCGAACTCAATTTATGATTATTACTTGAAACCCTTTCGTTTCGTAAAAGCTGACATAAGACATAATTATTTATATTGGCTTCATTGATGTTCATATTCCACACCCATTTTGTTCTTTTAATCGAAAGCCTATTACGGTAGGTGTATTGTGGGCTGATTAGAATTTATTTTGACCAATAGGACACGGAAATGCCTCTGTTATGACATTTAAAGGACAAATATTAAAAAGGATTTAAAATTAAAATTTGGTCACTGTGAAGTCACTGGCGTCTGGGAAGATTAAGAGTGTTTTTGATAATTGGCAAAATCGTTATTCGGGCAAGTCTATTTTTGCGGACTTGTACGTGACAAGGAGTAGGGTCGCCTATCTAACCTCGTGGGTTTTCTCCGGGTCCTCCTTTTACCCCCCACTGCCAAAAACCCCTATGCGCAAGCGAATTATTGAAATAAAATTTAACCATATGTTAGTCCCGAAAAGACCTAGTTTGTTTCGAGTGGACGTCAAACCCCGATATTTGCGTGATTTCTGATATAAATTAAGAATATTTTAAACTTATATATCCTATAAATATAGAACATCATTGCCTTATACCACATATAGAACCCAAACGGCCTCGCTTTATAGTGAATCTTTTTCTTAAGTTTGAAAGGTTTTGTGTATTTTTAAATTAATTTCCATTAAACAAAAAGATATTAGGGTGATTTCATTATATAAATTAGGGATATCATCCTATATATCCTATATATAAAGAAAATGGCTGCCTTATACCACATATAGAACCCAATCGGCCTTGCTTTATAGTGAGTCTTTTTCTTATGATTAAATTATATTGGATTTTATTTGTTCAATTAAACCGATATGTGAGTGATTTCTTATATAAATTAAGAATATTATCCTATATATCCAAGAAATTGAGAAAATCATTGCCTTATACCACATATATTAATTTCCATAAAAAAACATATTTGCAGTGATTTTATTATATAAATTAAGAATATTACCCTATATATCCTAGAAATAGAGCAAATCGTTGCCTTATACCACACATTGAACACAATCGGCCTCCCTTTATAGTGAATCTTTTTCTTAAGTTTGGAAGATTTTGGTGTATTTTTTAAATTAATTTTCATTTAAAAAAACGATATTTGAGTGATTTATTATACAAATTAAGAATACGGTCCTAAATATTATAAATATTTTCAATTAATTTCCATGAAAAAAATAACAATAGAGTCTGTTTATTATATAAATTAAGAATACTATTTTTTATGTATCCTAGAAAAAGGGAAATTCATGGCCCTATACCACATATGAAACCCAATCAATCGGGCTCGCTTTATAGTGAGTCTTTTTCTTATGTATGAAAGGTCTTGGCGTATTTTTTGTCAATTAATTTACATAGAACAATGATATTTGAGTGATTTTCTTATAAAAGTTAAGAATATTATCTTATATATCCTAGAAATAGAGAAATTCAGCATCCTATACCACATACAGAATCAATCGGCCTCGCTTTAAAGTGAGTCATTTTCTTATGATGGGTTATATGACACGACAAAACGTGTTGTGGAATTAACTTCAAAATTTTCAACAAACTTATTAAATTTTCATCAGATTGAAATACTTCTGTAGATATATTAGGTGATATTGGAAATCGTCCTGCCTCAGAGAAAGATCCAACGGTAGTATTCTCAACTTCAGGGAAAATAAGTTTTATGTTCATCATTAGGCCTAACAATAAATGCCCCCTTGCAACCTCAACCTTCAAAAAAGTGGGAAGGGCCTAAACAACAAAAGGGCGGGGCTTAAATTATACTCGCTTTATAGAATCTATCAAAATCGTCCCGGTTTCATAATATCTAACACTTACCCTATTGTTTGGTATTCGTCTCTATGATTTGTTTATGTAGTTAAATGATGTTGTATCAACAGTCTTGTATAATCTAGTCTATGACACTAATGTTGTATCAACACAGTCTTGTATAATCTAGTCTATGATACTAATGCTTTTGTTAAATAATGTTATATCAACAATGTCTTAAATAATCTAGTCTATTATACTGTATCAGCACTGCAATACCTAGTCGCAACATTTTGTTTATCGTGATACCAATGGGTATCTCTCAAAGTTAGGGAGGAGATTGACCCTCCCACATTTGGGTTACGTAGTCATGATTACATATTACAGCTGCCAACTAGGGTTTGGGTTACGGTTATAGTCATGGCGTGGTATTCTATTTTCCAGCCTAATATATTAGTATGCATATCCTGCGAGCCTATGATAAGCCACGCCCATTGTCCGTATAATTAGGGCTAGGTTCATTATATTAATCATTGATAATCTAGAATTATAACAGGGAAGAAAATTAAATAGTAACGTCGCCATTAAATTGTTGAAATAAAAGATTCTACAAAGAGGATTATTATCATATTGAAGCTTGTGTCAGTAAAGACTCTACAGAGAGAATTATTGCCATATTGAAGTTTGTGTCCACTAAGTAAGTGACAAGTAATTTTAATACAACTGAACATATCTAATTTACATGATTATGTGTGAATACGTCATTACATGTAACAACTCAGACAATAACATAGAAATATGTGGGAAAATTGTAACGTTTGTAAAATACCAACCAACATGTCCGGTTAGTTTACAGTGATTAACTTTCTATTAGCCTTAACGACCGATTAATCAAATTTCCAAAACCGGGTCGCTTTAAAACGGATTGTGACTGCTATGTTGGAGGAAATGGAGATTTACTAGAAAAGGACAAATAAACGAACAATAGATACTTGCCACATGTCATTTACAACGGCAAAACGCTTTACCCCCAAAAATCGGCTAGCATGTGTGTCCAGAATAAGCTTTGTGTTTATTGCCATTTGGTATATAAAATGCACCAAATCAGTTTTAGCAACTTATGGGTTAACTATTTACACAAGTAAAATTCGGCAAACCATTTTTTAAACTATGTCACATTGCAATTACCGACCCGGTTTTAAAATAATGATAAAATGCGAAAAACGTATTGCCCCCAGGATAAATGCAGCTTCTTCTTGTATATTGCCTTTTGGTTTAAAGACTGCGTCTAATATGTTATCCAGTCCCATCTAAAACATTTGCAGCCCTTGGTGATTTTTTTAGACGCTATAAAGGCCTGCAACAACTATGTGTACTATCTCATATCGGAACAACAACGAAAATACCTCCACGTAAAATCGACTCTGGATTTTATAATCGAATACTGTACAGCGTTTACAAATTTCAGTGACAGAGGCAATAACTTTTAAAATCGATCGAACACTTTTCAATTCGATCATGTATTGCAAAGGGGTTAACGCCCACTGGACACAAATCAGGACAGACAAGAATGACACTGACAAAAATATACTTTCAATTGAATTGGGGGCGTTTAACAACGTGGGCGTTTAAAAACTTCAAGAATTGGGATGTGGGCGTTTAATTACTTCAAAATTGTGGGTAAAACAGCCCTTTCATATATCCTATAATGTTAAATCAGCTAGTATATATCACCTACATGTATATAATGTATATTATATGTATACTATAATGTTATATCAGGTAGTATTCATCACCTATATGTATACCATAATGTTATATCACCTACATGTATACTGTAATGTCATATCAACAAATGGTGTATAGTGTACAATAATTCCCGAGGAATCTACGATTTATGCATGTTGAGCTGTCGTGTATTCCCAGAAATCCTCACTTGTATCAAACTTCTCTTTTTTTCCGAGTAAACGGACCTTTCTCCGAAATTAACAAAAACGCCTTCAACCCGTAATTATGCATGTTGACTTATACTGAAGTATTCATTTCCGCTCACACGACCTTTTCATCAACATTAACACAAGCATCTACAATTCATCTTTATGCTCGTTGAGCTATCGGGTATTCCCTAGAAGTTCAGCCCATTAGATAGCAGGTCACGTATAATATCGGTGAATCAGATTGTTGTGGTAGTGTACATGCACATTAAGTTATTGGGTATTCCTAGAAATTCTGCTCATTAGCAAGCTGGGTGTTTGAGGTGAATAGCTCACAGCTAACTGTAACTGTATTGTGGATATTAAGTTTATAGACATTAAGAAATGAAAATGTTAAATTCAAATTGTGCTGAATTGTTATCCGTTTAATGTCATAGGCGTTTTTGTGAACCGATTAGATTAGACCGATTAGCTATTATACGCATTTGTGAACCAAGTTGATTATGCTAATCGTTACATTTGTGAGACGATTTAACTCAACTGATTAGGCAAATCGACCTAATCGTCCCAGGAGGTGTTTAGGCGATTAGATTTGACGTTTTCAAAATGGCGGAATGTTCGACATCGTAAGTAATTTTTTTAATGCTTATTGTTGTTTTTCTCCATAAAAAATGTTTTTTTAAAACACATTTGATGTGTTTAAAGTAGCTAAGTCTCTAACTCAATATCATCCAAAATCTTCAACATTGAAAACACGATTTATTTGTCAAATTATATCAACATTCATGTTGTGATCTTAACGGGAAAAGATGGGCTTTTGATATCCAATATTTAAGACAAAATAAACATTTTACCATTGGTACACCAATCGTGTACCATAATGCGCTTCAGCCCCAGTTGTATCAAGAGACTCGAGGGACGAGGCTAGACACATTGCACCAAATCAAACGGCGTATGTAAACTGGAATAACCAGACGTGACGCTAGAAATTTGCACTCGCTTGAGACTGCTGGCTTATTTCGCCGAACATAACGGATTTGAAATTGGAGTAAAAACGGAAACCATTGAATGTAAATCAGTTTATATACATTCATATTACAGTATTATATGCATTGCGACCCACTTTTGTCAATTTCTAGGTCCCAAATGTTAGCGATTTAGCTCCTTTAATGTTAACTTTATAGTCTACAAGAATGTTAGATCACCTCTGGCTCTAAGCAATTTTAGGCCCTCTGGGTGCCAGCAGTGTCACTGTAATCTGTAGGTAACTTGGACTACACGTGAAACACACGCCCCCCTCGTCATGTTAGCAGAGACAATATTTTTTCTGATCGGTGTCCGTGATGGCAGCCATCTTACCAAATGGTAATTATCAAATTTCACATTTGTGGACCATAGCTAATCAAATCGAAATCATACCAAATCGTACTAGCAAATCAAAACCTAATCTAATCGACTCACAAAAACGCCTCATATTTACTGTGCGCTATGAGAATATCAATTGCTTAAAGATACATTATGGGAGATTCCAAAACGAGTTGGCTGTTCTCACTATAATAGTTAAAAACTAGATAATGTAAAGGCAATTTGCTGTAAATTTCATTCAAATTGATCCACTATGAACCGAGAACTAAGCTGTTGAAATTTCCGGCCTTGATCATCGTTACTAGTCACTAGTCAGTACTATAAACAGCATAGTCTCGATTATCCATTTAATCGTTAAATCGTGAAGGAAGGTAATGCAGTAAATCGGCTCATAATCAACTAAAGATCGCAGAGTTGATTATGGCCCGGATAGGTTAATTAATGTCTAATTAATAATTTTTCCGTGTTGTCTGGGCAATCACCCCCTCCCCTCCCCATCTCCATGTCCATATTATGCGAAAATTTTAAAACAAACTTTAGAAGTTTGTTGCCTGGGCATCGGTTATTTAAATGAATTTGAGCGACCTTATAACGGTGTGACAGTACAGCTTAACACTAAAAATTCACTAAATGTATTTACTATGTGTCCGGGTAAGATAAGATAAAGAGAAGATTTTATTGTATCATTGCATCCACCAAGGACAGCATACACAGTTTAAACAATAGTTGATCATACAATTATAACATAACATCTGGGCTGATCATTTATGGATGTACAATGTGATATAATAAGTCTATAGATGGTCGGTATATGTTCACGTCAAATTTCTCGACCCAATAGAGAGAGTGAAATGGGCTTTAACGTCCACTCGACACAAACTAGGTCATTTTGGGACTAACATATGGTTTAATTTTATTTCAATAATTCGCTTGCGCGTAGGGGTCTTTAGCAGTGGGAGGAAACCGGAGGACCCGGAGAAAACCCACGAGATTGGACAGGCAACCCTACTCCTTGTCACGTACAACCGGGGATTCGAAACCATGCCAGTTGACTCAATGACAGGCTTTATGATAGAGCGCGCGCGTGCTAACCATTCGCCCCCCCCCCCCAATAGAGGGCTGGTGAATGTGTGTGTGTGTGTGTGTGTGTGTGTATGTGTTGGGGGGAGGGCTACTTAAAAAGGAAAATGTGCATTTCTTTCTTTACTTAAACGGACACCAAATAAGATTAGGAAATGAAATGAAATAAAATGAAATGAAATGAAATGAAATGGGGTTTAACGTCCTACCGTTCTGCTCCGATTGGGTTAATGAAGACGGGCATACGCCTTAATGCGATCAACTTTAGAAATATTTGCTTTGGTTGTGATTATTTAGATTTGTTCAAGTTTGGTGAGGAAGCCCTTTTCACCTGAAGCAATTGATGTATTGTAAAGCAAATTTATATTGTATGGCTTAAAAAAATATAATAATTGTAATAATATGACCATAGATTTTTTTTTTGGGGGGGGGGGGGGAATGACCGAATGGTTAGCACGTGCGCGTTAAATCATAAGGTCTGCCATTGAGTCAACTGGCGTGGTTTCGATTCCTCGGTTGTGCGTAACAAGGAGTAGGGTCACCTGTCCAACCTCGTGGGTTTTCTCCGGGTCCTCCGGTTTCCCCCCACTGCTAAAAGCCCCTTCGCGCAAGCGAATTATTGAAATAAAATTAAAACATATGTTAGTCCCGAAATGACCCCCCCCCCTCTCTCTCTCTCTCTCTCTCTCTCTCGAGTTCCATCTTATACAATGTTTGGCACTGCAAGTATTCTTTCAGTGTAGTCTCTGTTTCTTTTTAATGTTAATAAAAAAAAATGGCTTTGAAATAAAATGAAAAAGTTGGATGTGTTCAAAAATATTCTACTGTATTCCATTCATATCCTGTTGACTGAGAGACGGTTAAGTAATATATGCACTGTATTATATTTATAACTAATGTAGAGGTCATGGCGTTTTACTTGGTCGATCGTCGATTTTGAATGTAACCTATATAATATGAACATATTGTGCAGGCTTTATAACGTTATGACATCTCTGCATTTTATTATAGAAGGCCATTAGCAAGCAGGTTGTTTGAATGAATAGCTCACAGTTATATTGGTATACATCCATCTTTTAAAATCCAAGCCGATCGTAAGTGTATTTTTCTATTATTAATTTGACAATGTTAAATATTTAGTTGATGACATATTCACTTGAACATTTAAAAGGGACTTAATTTAAAAGATAAAAGGAGAATTTCTGAATGTCAGTTCTAATGGGGTCATTTATGAGAATTTCTGAATGTTAGCTCTAATGGGGTCATTGATGATAATTTCTGAATGTTAGTTCTAATGGGGTTATTTACATGTAGAGTAGATGAAATGATTTTGCTGCCACGCCCAAAGTTCACTTGGCTAATAAGAAACTTTTGTTGTGATTCTCCATTTTTGGGAACATCATAAACTTAATGAGTGAATTTGAACAGGAAATTTACGTAACTGTGTCTTAATGTTGATGCGGTTCTAGTTTTACCCTCTGGGAAATACATCCACCTACAATTCAAGCCAGTCGTAAGTATATTATAACATTTAACTACATTCATAATGTTATAGATATAGTTCATAGCGACCCTTGACATGCCCGACCCCCAGGGGCAGAGCCACGCTCATTTCTTGTATTTGTTTGTTTGTCGTCTACAGACTGCATTTCTTAGCGTATCATCTCGAAACTTTGTATATTTATTCTTTGTACCCTTAGCAACATCTCTATTGTTTGTGGTGCATGCCACGCTCATTCTTGTTTTGTGTGTCTGTGTGTTACTTGCAGGTCACAATTCTTAATCGATCGTCTTGAAAACTTGTCATACTTGGAACATTTATTCTTTATACCGTAAAGACAGCAACTATTTATTTTGGTGCATGCCCCGACACCCTGGGGCGGTGTCACACCCACTTTTTTGTTAATATTTTTTTCTGTAAATAGGAATGTGGACGTATATTGCAGCGTTAGCGATGCTGGTGTTTTTAGCCCCGTTGGAGAAGAACAGTAGGCTTTTAAATCCTATTTCATTTCAGTTTATAGCGAAGTAACTTTACACAGTACTTGAAACATTGTCCAAATCTATCAAAGTTCAAATCCTCAATGAACACGGTTTCAACGCTATGTATTTCTTGAATTGTGGAGAACTGAGTCATTTCCATGTACTTATCTTTGTACTTATCTCCCTTTATATGAAAACCAAAAATCGCCATACTAATAATCCCTCGGGCTGGAATTTACGTTGTGAGGGTTTGTGTTGAACTGTAGGTAAGGACATCTTGACAAAGCAATCGAGTAACCCGAATTAAAAAAGAGAGAAATGGGTTTTAACGTCCACTTGACATAAATTAGGTCATTTCGGGACTAACATATGGTTCAGTTTTATTTCAATAATTCGCTAGGGTTCTTTAACAGTTGGGGGAAACCGGAGGACCCGGAGAAAAGGTAGAAGGTAGGACAGGCGACCCTACAAGCGGGAAATCGAAACCACAACTCAATAACAAAACTTATGATGCAACGCGCACGAGATAACCATTCCTCCAGTAGAAGGAAACCTTATGATGCAACGCGTTAATCATTCGTCCCCCCCCCCAAAGAACCAATGCATCTTTCCTTCAACCAAACAAACTTTATTATTGTTCTTTATGTTTTATCTGAGAGCTTTCCAGTTTTAGAATGGATGAGACCAATGTACCACGAGATGACAAACCGGCTAAAAGAGAAAGTTCAAACGGGAGTGATGATGAAATGGAACACCTGATACCAACTAAAATAGGTAAATTGATAACTTTCAAATTAAATTCTCTACTTGTAACGATTGCTATTCTGTATTACTGTTGTATTATGGAAATAGTAACTTGTAACGATTGTTATACTGTATTACTGTTATATTATGAAACTATTGCATTATTAAAACTATATTTGTCCTTGGTCTGTCAACTTTATACAACAGTTTAGTCAACTATCATTCAGATCCAATGTATAGGTGGGGTATATTTGACTTATTATATTTTTATTGTTTTCTAGTAAAATTATCTGATGAAAGTGAAAGTGGGAATATCGAACCAAAACATGAACTCCAGAAGATACAGGAAAGGTAAATATCTATTATAACGTTTATAATGTACAGGTTGGATAACTATTATTATTATTATTATTATTCATAAACTGGGGGATTGGATGGCTGAATGGTTAGCACGTGCGCGCTGTATCATAAGGTCTGTCATTGAGTCAACTAGTGTGGTTTCAATTCCCCGGTTGTACGTGGTCGCCTGTCCAACCTCGTGGGTTTTTCTCCGGTTCCTCCGGTTTCCTGCCATTGCTAAAGACCCCTTCGCGCAAGCGAATTATTGAAATAAGGATGAATCATGTTAGTTTGCTTTGAGTGGACGTAAAACCTCATATCTCTCTCTCTTCTCTCTCTCTCTCTCTCTCTCTCTCTCTTTATATATATATATATATATATATATATATATATATATATATATATATAAATAAACTATCATTGCTATGAATAAATTAAAATGATGTACTACCGTTGAAAAGCCTCTAAGAATAAGTGAGTTTTCAGATTTGTCTTAGATAACGCCACGATGAACTGGTGCTAATATTTTGGGGTAGTATTTCAAATGGCTAATACCACGTGTTGTTCTTTGTTTTATGAGTCAACATGGCTAATACCACATACATGTAGTTTGTTCCACTGAAGAGGGACATATATGGTGGGGGGGGGGGCAGAGTTTATTTAAGTATCTATACGTGTATGTTAGAACGTGTATATGAACTTAAAGGATCAGTCTCGGTTATATTTTGGAGAATAAAACTGCTTGATTTAGTGTTAAAGGCTCTTAAAATCCTCTACCTTAGGCTCGCGCAACTAACTTAATATACGTGATACATGTTCAAACAACTTAAACCCATCAGTCTTCATCTGGAAATGGAGACCAGTGTCCCATGTCGTATTATGTGGTGTCTGGATGAAACCAGTTTAGTTTGCTAATTTATCATTTGTACTTGATAACGATAAGAGAATAATTGTCGTAACGTCGTGCTATATGTGTATAAACCAGTGATTGTATTCCATATAAATTGTGTTGTGGTTTTCAGACTTTTATTTCATGAACTTTCTGTAGGTAAAATATATCTTTCGTTATCAAGTACAGCACGTGCGACATGCACTGTATAAATCTCTAAAGGAAAGACAATAGGTTATCAGGTCACCAAACGAAAAAAATTGAACCGAAATCTTATAATGGTTACGTGTCCGGATAAGCGGTTTTGACGTTCACGTCCAAACGACTCAATATTTTGAACTGAAATTTTGAGAGATGTTAAATACACCATTCCTCTATAGGCCTATTTCGGCGCCTAAATTTCATACGTAGGCCTACACGGACTAATATATTTCTGAGATTCTGTTAAAATCGACATGGTCCCTTTACCTCTAAAGGAGATAGGTAACCAATGAAGATTATACAATATGGGACGAATTATCACCCTACCTTCAGAATTTTACACTTTTTGCACTTTATAAATTATTGCGTTAGAACAAAGTTTGACTAATTTGACGTAGTAACAGATACAGGTGAATGACTATTATAACAATTAAAAGATAAGACTGTTTGGATTAACTACCCTTTTAAAAAAGAAATAACATGCTTAAGTGTAAATAAATCTTTGACATAATCATCAATATTTTCATGTTTTACAGATTATCTCAAGCTGTTGATGACGTCAACATTGATCTAACGGAGACCATATTAAAAGAACTACAGCCAGATGACGTCAGAAGACTACAAGACGTCATTATAAGTTTAACCTGTCAATCATTAGAGAGAAGATATTTATCACTTGTTAAGTGTTTATTTAATAATATTATAATATTACAATCTGATGGTCAACTTGATATTAATTTAAATATACAGTTAATGATATGTGCTATAAAATCAGATTTTGTTGAAGGTATTCAGTATCTCTATAGTAAGAAATTATATTTACAGGTTGAACATGACAATAAAGTATGGAATGCTTTGTTAGAATCTGTTAAGTATAACAGTTTCAATATTACTAAATATCTTTTAACAATTTCTGATTTAAATCTCAATCTAGACTCTCATAAAACTATATTAATGTTTGCTAAATCTGGTAAAATGTTGTCAATTCTTTTAAGTAATGATCAAATCAAGAACATGATTAATTATAAATCTAAATCTGGTCACCATGTGTTAGATCACTGTATAGAAAACACTGATGATGTGGACGAATGTTTCAACTGTATTAACATTGTAACAGAAGCTGGAGCTGAATTCGACAAGTTCAATCAAACTAAATCATTACAATATGTCATTATTAAGTATGGTGATAAACATAAGTGTTTAGGTATTATATCATTATTACTACAACACGGTGCTGACGTTAATCAGGCTGACGGGTATCTCACACCTTTAACATTGGCTATACGATACCTTGGTGATAAAGATACATGTTTAGGTATTATATCATTATTACTACAACATGGTGCTGATGTTAATCAGGTTAACGGGTATTTCACACCTTTAACATGTGCTATACGGTACCATGGTGATAAAGATACCTGTTTAGGTATTATATCATTATTACTACAACATGGTGCTGATGTTAATCAGATTGAAAAGCTGTACTCACCTTTAACATGTGCTATACGACACCATGGTGATACAGATACATGTTTAGGTATTATATCATTATTAATACAACATGGTGCTGATGTTAATCAGATTGACGAGATACACTCACCTTTAATATGTGCTATACGGTACCATGGTGATAAAGATATCTGTTTAGGTATTATATCATTATTACTACAACATGGTGCTGATGTTAATCAGGTTGACGGGTATCTCACACCTTTAACATGTGCTATATGGTTACATGGTGATAAAGATACATGTTTAGGTATTATATCATTATTACTACAACATGGTGCTGATGTTAATCAGCTTGACAAGATGCACTCACCTTTAACATGTGCTATAGAATACCATGGTGATAAAGATTCCTGTTTAGGTATTATATCATTATTACTACAACATGGTGCTGATGTTAATCAGGTTGACAAGATAGACTCACCTTTAACATGTGCTATAGTACACCATGGTGATAAAGATACATGTTTAGGTATTATATCATTATTACTACAACATGGTGCTGATGTTAATCAGATTGAAAAGCTGTACTCACCTTTAACATGTGCTATAGAATACCATGGTGATAAAGATTCCTGTTTAGGTATTATATCATTATTACTACAACATGGTGCTGATGTTAATCAGATTGAAAAGCTGTACTCACCTTTAACAAGTGCTATAGAATACCATAGTGATAAAGATACCTGTTTAGGTATTATATCATTATTACTACAACATGGTGCTGATGTTAATCAGCTTGACGAGATGCACTCACCTTTAATATGTGCTATACGGTACCATGGTGATAAAGATACGTGGTTAGGTATTATATCATTATTACTACAACATGGTGCTGATGTTAATCAGATTGACAGGTATAATAACTCACCTTTAACATGTGCTATACGGTACTATGGTGATAAAGATACCTGTTTAGGTATTATATCATTATTAATACAACATGGTGCTGATGTTAATCAGGTTGACGGGTATCGCACACCTTTAACATGTGCTATAGAACACCATAGTGATAAAGATACCTGTTTAGGTATTATATCATTATTACTACAACATGGTGCTGATGTTAATCAGATTGACAAGATGTACTCACCTTTAACATGTGCTATACGGTACCATGGTGATAAAGATACGTGGTTAGGTATTATATCATTATTACTACAAAAAGGGGCTGATCCTACCCAGAGTGTCAAAACAACAACGCCTTTAATGTATGCCGCCCAATACGCCCACTATATAGATATTGTTAAATTAGTGCTTGTGGATATTGTTAATGTAAATAGAACTAATGATCGGGGTTTATCAGCTTGTAGACATTGTTTTGTAAAAACGATGGAACTTAAATATAATAGGACCTGGGTGAGTAAAAGGGATTTTAAAACTACTCTGGCTATCTTTAAACTTTTAGTCGAGTCTGGTGCTAATTTGGTTGCTAATGGTCCCGAACTACTGTACGATATTATGAAATTCGGTCAATTAAATATTTTTGAGTATTATATAGGATTAAAGCCATTAGTGGATAGTTTTACTGAAACAACCAATCGAAACATTTTTCATCTTTTGGCTCAAGTGAAATATGAATTTACACCAGAGAAGTTTAATTGGTTGTTTAATTATAATATTGATATAAATCATAAAGATTCTCTAACTAACACTCCTCTTATTATTGGAGCTTTCTTATTGAACCATAAATACCTGGACTTGATAACAAAATACAGTCCTACACGTGATGTTAATATACCAAACAATAAAGGTCATACAGCCATACACAGTGCTGTAATCGGGTGCCTATTATCTAAGTCTAGACTGAACCAAACTGGAAATTTGATGGACGATTCACTGAGTGAACACTATAAAACTTTTCAAGAATGTGTCATACTTTTACTTGATGCTGGTGGAAATATTAATAGTCAGGACAATAATGGAAATACTGCTTTGATCTTAGCGGCCAAGAAAAATGATAAATTTATTGTACGTTTACTACTTGAATTGGGCTCAAATATCAGTATTTTAGAAAACAAATATGACACATCTGCTTTACAATATCTAGACCTTGATTATAGTAGACATTTTGTGAAAATGTTTTTGATGAGAGGTGGCCATAAACTTCTGAATTTACCAGGACCAGATGGCAATACACTGATACAGCGAGCTTTACTTTTCCCTACATGTTTTGAACCAGAGAAAACTGTTGGTGTAATAAGATATTTAGTTGCCGAAAACTGCTGCCTTCAGCATCTAACATCTGTATCTACTGAAACCAATTTCTACAATGACGATGTTCATTTAGATGATTTTGACAGTAAAGAGAGAAATAAACTTAGACAACTACTTTATCGAAGTGGGGCTCCAGAAGAAGAGATTGTTTCCACTGTTAATTTCAAAATGGAGGATGCGCGAGATAGAGGAGATGAGATGTTTTACTCGGAAAACAGGGAGAAATTCAAGTTTGTATGTTTTAACTTATCTCTTGAAGGAAAGTGTATAAGACTCATCAGGCAGAAATTGGGACTAGAAATAAAGAAGAAAGTTGAACAACTACAGATACCTAAACCTCTGGTGAAGAAGATCTTACTGGTTGATCTTCTTCCTAAAAAATACTTTATCCGTTATTCCATGGATGATTATTATGATGAGGATAATACGAGGGAAGATACCGATGATGATGATGATGATGATGATGGTGATGATGATGATTTCCGGGATAGCGATAATGATTTTGACGGCTACGATTACCAAGTTTATCTAGGTGGTGATGACATACCTGATGATGTTATAGATGAGGTCGATGTTAGTGCGGATGTTAGTGATGATATATCTGATGATGTTGTTATAGACGAGGATGATACGGGTACGGATTTTAGTGATAGTGATGACATGATGGATGTTGAAGGGTATGGATGTTATAGATGAGAAAGATACAGATATGGATATTAGTGATGGTGATGACAAGATGGATGTTGAAGGATGATTTTGTTATAGATGAGGATAATAAAGATATGGATGTTAGTGATGGGGATGGATGTTGAAGGATGGTGTTGTTGTAGATTAGGATGATAAAGAACAGATGTTAGTAGTGGTCAGGACAAGATGGATGATTGGATGATGATAATGATGATGAAGAGGTGAATGTTGATGGGTGACCATGTCGCGGGTATAACACAAATAGTGATGATATCCATATATAGTCCTACTTAATCAGAATGGATAACATTTTTACAGAGTCAAGATGGAAAACGTCCTACATTTCTACACCGATTGCGTTAATAAATACGGGGGGACATTGTGATGTACGTCTTACAGACGAAGAAATTGATCTCGAAAGGGCATTGGATGATGATAATGATGATGATGATATACTCCTACGATCTGGACCACCATGTTATTATTATTAATGGTTTATCACCACCATGCTATTATTAATGGTTTATCAACACAATGTTATTATAAATGGTTTATCATCACCCCACCATATTATTATTAATGGTTTATCACCATCATGTAATTATTAATGGCGTATCACTACCATGTTATTATTAATGGTTTATCACCACCGTGTTATTATTAATAGTTTATCAGCACCGTGTTATTATTAATGATTTATCCCCACCATGTTATTATTAATGGCTATTCAGCACCATGTTATTATTAATGGTTTATCAGCACCGTGTTATTATTAATGGTCTATCACCACCATGTTATTATTAATGGTTTATCACCACCGTGTTATTATTAATGGTTTATCACCGCCATGTTATTATTAATGGTTTATCATCACCGTGTTATTATTAATGGTTCATCAGCACCATGTTATTATTAATGGTTTATCACCACCATGTTATTAGTAATGACTTGTCAGCACCATGTAGCACCATGTTATTATTAATGGTTTATCACCACCATGTTATTAGTAATGACTTGTCAGCACCATGTTATTATTAATGGTTTATCACCACCATGTTATTAGTAATGGTTTGTCAGCACCATGTTATTATTAATGGTTTATCACCATGTTATTATTAATGGTTTATCAGCACCATGTTATTATTAATAGTTTATCAGCACCGTGTTATTATTAATGGTTTATCACCACCATGTTATTATTAATAATTTATCACCACCATGTTATTATTAATTGTTTATCACCACCATGTTATTATTAATAGTTTGTCACCACCATGTTATTATTAATGGTTTATCACCACCATGGTATTATTAATAGTTTGTCAGCACCATGTTATCATTACTGGTTTATCAGCACCATGTTATTATTAATGGTTTATCACCACCGTGTTATTAATAATGGTTTATCACCACCATGTTATTATTAATGGTTTATCACCACCATGGTATTATTAATAGTTTATCACCTCCATGTTATTATTAATGGTCTATCACCACCATGTTATTATTAATGGTTTATCACCACCATGTTATTATTAATGGTTTATCAACCATGTTATTATTAATGGTTTATAAGCACCATGTTATTATTAATAGTTTATCACCACCATGTTATTATTAATGGTTTATCACCATCATGTTATTATTAATGGTTTATCAGCACCATGTAATTATTAATAGTTTATCTGCACCATTTTATTATTAATGATTTTTCAGCACCGTGTTATCACCATCATGTTATTATTAATGGTTTATCACCACAATGTTATTATTAATGGTTTATTGCCACCATGTTATTATTAATGGTTTATCACCACCATGTTATTATTAATAGTTTATCACCACCGTGTTATTATTAACGGTCTATCACCACCATGTTATTATTAATGGTTTATCACCACCGTGTTATTATTAATAGTATATCAGTACCGTGTTATTATTAATGGTCTATCACCACAATGTTATTATTAATGGTTTATTGCCACCATGTTATTATTAATGGCGTATCACTACCATGTTATTATTAATGGTTTATCACCACCGTGTTATTATTAATAGTTTATCAGCACCGTGTTATTATTAATGATTTATCCCCACCATGTTATTATTAATGGCTATTCAGCACCATGTTATTATTAATGGTTTATCAGCACCGTGTTATTATTAATGGTCTATCACCACCATGTTATTATTAATGGTTTATCACCACCGTGTTATTATTAATGGTTTATCACCGCCATGTTATTATTAATGGTTTATCATCACCGTGTTATTATTAATGGTTCATCAGCACCATGTTATTATTAATGGTTTATCACCACCATGTTATTAGTAATGACTTGTCAGCACCATGTAGCACCATGTTATTATTAATGGTTTATCACCACCATGTTATTAGTAATGACTTGTCAGCACCATGTTATTATTAATGGTTTATCACCACCATGTTATTAGTAATGGTTTGTCAGCACCATGTTATTATTAATGGTTTATCACCATGTTATTATTAATGGTTTATCAGCACCATGTTATTATTAATAGTTTATCAGCACCGTGTTATTATTAATGGTTTATCACCACCATGTTATTATTAATAATTTATCACCACCATGTTATTATTAATTGTTTATCACCACCATGTTATTATTAATAGTTTGTCACCACCATGTTATTATTAATGGTTTATCACCACCATGGTATTATTAATAGTTTGTCAGCACCATGTTATCATTACTGGTTTATCAGCACCATGTTATTATTAATGGTTTATCACCACCGTGTTATTAATAATGGTTTATCACCACCATGTTATTATTAATGGTTTATCACCACCATGGTATTATTAATAGTTTATCACCTCCATGTTATTATTAATGGTCTATCACCACCATTGTTATTATTAATGGTTTATCACCACCATGTTATTATTAATGGTTTATCAACACCATGTTATTATTAATGGTTTATCAGCACCATGTTATTATTAATGGTTTATCACCACCATGTTGTTATTAATGGATTATCAGCACCGTGTTATTATTAATGGTTTATCACCACTGTGTTATTATTAATGGTCTATCAGCACCATGTTATTATTAATAGTTTATCACCACCATGTTATTAATAATAGTTTATCACCACCATGTTAATTATTAATGGTTTATCAGCACCATGTTATTATTAATAGTTTATCACCACCATGTTATTATTAATGGTTTATAAGCACCATGTTATTATTAATAGTTTATCACCACCATGTTATTATTAATGGTTTATCACCATCATGTTATTATTAATGGTTAATCAGCACCATGTAATTATTAATAGTTTATCTGCACCATTTTATTATTAATGATTTTTCAGCACCGTGTTATCACCATCATGTTATTATTAATGGTTTATCACCACAATGTTATTATTAATGGTTTATTGCCACCATGTTATTATTAATGGTTTATCACCACCATGTTATTATTAATAGTTTATCACCACCGTGTTATTATTAACGGTCTATCACCACCATGTTATTATTAATGGTTTATCACCACCGTGTTATTATTAATAGTATATCAGTACCGTGTTATTATTAATGGTCTATCACCACAATGTTATTATTAATGGTTTATTGCCACCATGTTATTATTAATGGTTTATCACCACCATGTTATTATTAATAGTTTATCACCACCGTGTTATTATTAACGGTCTATCACCACCATGTTATTATTAATGGTTTATCACCACCGTGTTATTATTAATAGTTTATCACCACCGTGTTATTATAAATGGTTTATCACCACCAGGTTATTATTAATAGTTTATCAGCACCATGTTATTATTAATGGTTTATCACCACCATGTTATTATTAATAGTTTATCACCACATTATTATTATTAATGGTTTATCACCACCATGTTATTATATGTTCATGTTTAATGCTGTATAATAAATGCAGATATGATAAATTTTTGTGTTTTAAAAGGCAAATTATTTCACTCGTTCCCGTCTTCGACTAAAACTTCCCGGTATGACACGCTTGATCTCGCCCACATCAATTCCCAGTATAGCAATCTTTTTCTTGCCCACACCCAGTCAAATGTTCAGTACGCTTTATTTTGCCCACATCCAGTCCAGGTACAATACTCTTTTCTTCGCCCACATCAAAGTCCAGGTACAACATTCGTCATCTCGCCCTCATCCAGTTCCGTTTTGTCATGATTTATCTTGCGCACATACAGTCTAGTCCAAGTACAGCGCGCTTTATCCCGTCCACATCCAGTTCCAGAACGTCACATTTTATCACGCCCACATCCAGTTCCGGTACGCTTGCGCGTAGGGGTCTTTAGCAGTGGGAGGAAACCGGGGGAGCCAGAGAAAACCCACGAGGATGGACAGGCGACCCTACTCCTTGAGTCAATGACAGCCCTTGT
This sequence comes from Patella vulgata, assembly GCF_932274485.2. Classification (NCBI taxonomy): domain Eukaryota; kingdom Metazoa; phylum Mollusca; class Gastropoda; family Patellidae; genus Patella; species Patella vulgata. The sequence goes on from NW_026606045.1 coordinate 20,931, forward strand.
GATACAGCACGCACGTGCTAACCATTCGGTCATCCAACCCACATCGAACGTTATATGGTTTGGAAATATTATTTCAAATATAAGCTAAATTAACAGTATTTGGGTTTTTTTTTTAAGTGCAGTATTTGGAGAATTTTATTTGATTTTTTTTTTTACAGTTGAGCCAATTAATATTTATATTCTGTTGGTCTATATTAGCATAAGGTACAATTACTGAGTTTAATACTAAGCGACGTTTCGACGAGAATACTGTCGTCTTTATCAAGCCCATCTCTCTCTCTCTCTCTCTCTCTCTCTCTCTCCAAATTTCAGCACTCCTTCCAACATTCAACCAGACGAAGAACGAATCGTTTATATCAACATAATGGTCCCGACCGGGTGCGCAATCACCAAATGAGCACGCAGTGAGCTAGGCTGAAGTGTAAAAATTCTAAATTCGTTGATGTTGATGCTAAACGTGTAAAGCGTCAATGAAGAAGACGTTTTTCGTCTAAATAATAGAAAAAAGATGAAATAGAATTAAAATTTACACTGAACAAATACAGGGGCGGATCTAGGAATTTTGAAAAGGGGGGGCGCCGCAAAATAAGGGCACTGACCGCGGAGACGGGGCACGCCGCTGAGAGGGGATTTTCTTTTTGGTGGGGGGGGGGAGTCCCCAAGAAAATAATCCGTCATTTCCTTGCATCTGTAGCCATTCCAAGAGCTATTTGGCTGATATTGTCGTCTAAGTAAACGTTCGGAAATCGTTGAAAAATAGCCTTAAAATCGAGCAAAAAAGCCAGTTGAACATGCGACTCGAAAATGATGGGAAAAAAGACGAATCTATTCCCTAGCCACTTCACTATTTAAGCCTTGTAACTTGTACTTTGTACTGTCCACACATGAAACAATGCTACATCAAGTTGCACTCATGCGCGTCGGTGAAGGACATGAGTGTATTCGCCGCCGATTCCACAAGATATCTGTCTATAGCCACTCTATAGGATTAGGGCACCGTCAGCTAAACAACAAGAATTCGTTTGAAAGTGAAAGCATTAATTTGACCAGACTGGTGTGTTTGAATCGATGGTTTGGGTCATTTGGGATCCCTGCAACGGGTTGGGAACGGACATATTTGGGTCTGAGAAAGGGCACTTTCAGCAGTAAAAAAATGCACTGTCGAAAATTAGGGGGAGGGGGCGCCCCTCGCCCCCATCCCCTTAAATCCGCCTCTGAAATAAAGAAGTTAGAAGTTACATGAATAGAAGTTAAAAATTACATGAACTGAAGTTAGAAATTAGACGATAGCATGTTAAAATTTTGAATCTAATATACCGCCATAGTTCTCAAGCGTTTACTGCGTTTAGTGTAAAATAACGCATGTTCAGTTACAAATAATACGTGCTGGAAAACGACACTACACGTAAAGTAAAACGTTCAAGACAAACCTGCGGACAAAACAATATCAAATGAAATGAGTGACTCCTCGGATACCCGTGAGCGTCCACTGCGCTGTAAACTTTAACGATGTATTATGTAAGAGCTAAATCTGTCTATTGGACTTGGAGATTTTAGTTTGCATAGGCGTACGAGCCAGGGGGTGGGGGGCAGGGTGGCAGGGCAGCTGCCCCCCTAACTTTCGGGCAATCTGACTTTTCAGGCAGACGGGTAAAGTGATAAAAAAAAAAATTTCATCTACACGGCAAAGACAAAGTGTCCGGAAACTAATAAAACACTAATTTTACGTGCTGGAATAGCAGGAAAACGCGTTTGCGGCCGTCAAATATTCCAAAATTTTCTTGGGGGTCCATACAAGATCAGCTCCGCTTCTTCACCTCTCGAAGAAGACCGGCGTCGCTGTCGGTAAACCCGAAATTTTTTCGGGCATTTCGGGTTATGCCCCCCGAAATTGTCATCGAGCTCTAATAAAACACTAATTTTACTTTTCTTTTAATTGAATACCACGAATTTGTACTGAGATGACTATGGATTAAAACATTTTGTCTTTGGAGCCACTTTTTTCGGTATCGATTATCATTTGTGAATGCAGCTGCAACAGTCTGATTGGATGGGTGGAATTCAGAGGGGGTTTTCGGTTACAAAACACTTTTGGAGTTTCTTACACGGGTTAGAATAGCAGAAAACGCATTTGTGGTGGTTAAATTTTCAGGCCCCCATATCCCGCGACAATTGATTGGTTGATTGGAATTTGGGTCAGCCAGGTAGGCTACATTGAACCACATTGAATTTGTTGTTCTCACAGACTGGAATTGCAGGAAATCGCGTTTGCGACAGTCAAATTTTCTCCCAACAGTCCCGTCTTCGTGGACTGTAAACGATTGATTGGAATTCGAGTCAGCCACCTTAATAAGGATATATTAGACCACTTTGAAGTTGCTTTGTTCACTGGCTGAAATAGCAGGAAAACGCAGGGGGGGGGGGTAGCCCCTGTCTGTAAACGCAATTGTTTTTCGGGCATTTCGTGTTCTGCCCCCCTAACTGTCATCAAGCCCGTACGCCTATGTTAGTTTGGCCTTAAATTTTATATAATTCATTAAAGCTGAACTCCGATTACAAAACTGCAGAAATAATTAAACAAAACAAAAAAGTTAACACCCTAAAAAAATCGCCATACTTGTTTTTAATTTGTAGAACAACAAACATGCGATTGCTTACGGCGTACAAAAACAGAGGCAGAAAACGCCCACATCCAGTTAGATAACAAATCTTATCTCACAACACTCCGTGTTTCGAGATAAGAAATGGTGCTATTAACTTCGACGTAGCACATGCGGGAGCGATTCGCACCCGGCATTTGTAAACAAAATTGACAATATTTTAAATCAAAACAACGATTGGTTATTGTTATTTATAATATTTCCGCCACACCCAACTACAATTAAGCATATAATCCTACCTGAAACGGGTACAAATCTCCTCTTTTTAAATCAAAGCGACAGTAGATTGCTTTTTCCGACATTTTAAATTTACGTCTGTAACACATAAAGGCGGGGCCTCGTGTGCAATAGCCAATCAAAGTACTAATCTGATCAGAGTTGCGCAGTAGTAATACGCCGTAATTATGAACGTTGTAGCACTTTAGCCCTTGAGACAATTTTGGGTCTTTATAAAATTGTCTCTTCAATTTTGTCTATAACGTCTAATCTCACGTACTTAATGAACGTGGGTATAGTTATTCATAAAAAACAGTGATATTTTGGTCAAATTATATTCATAATCAAAATAGTCATCAAATTCTGGCTGTTAATTGACCTATGGTTGATAGACCAAAAATAGGTAATGTTTCCTATCTTATTTGTGGGAAATAAAGACTTTTATTCCTTATATGGCGTGGAAATTAACGTCAAGGTTATCGAAGACCTGCAGAAATTAGGGGATATAAATTAGGGTGTAGAGGCGAGCTGGATTAGAGCTCACCCAGAAATTCCTACCAGCCATTATCATTGAGAACGAGGAACCTGCAAAGCCAGTACAACTTAGAAATAAAGTTGTGAAACTATTTTATGCTGTAGTCTTATTAAAGATCACCAGAAAGTAAACACAACAAGAAGTCTTATAGTATTACAACGTCCGAATCAATTTTGATAAAAAACAACACTTTATTTACTTTATTTTCAATATTTGCTGATAAATGAATGTTGTTTCAGTAGATTGGACTATGTATGTGTAATAAGTAGGACTATAAAATTAAGATATTTTCAGTTGGTAAAGAAATTGAGTTTGCCATTTGGAAGTAAAGGCATCCAATCGTAGCTAAAAACAAGCACATCAGTATATCTTAGCGTTTTTAGTTACGTTCTCGTAGCTAACATCCAGTGTATGCCTTGTCACAGCACAGTGTCTACATCCGGCTAGCTATTCAACTACCAATTATGCCCCGGTCAGACCGGGGTAGCGTCCTGCGGCGACCTTAGGGCGACCAGAAAATGGACAAAGTCGCCAGCAAACGGGAACACAACGCGAGAAAATGTCCCCAAAAATTACAAACTTGAAAAAAGCCACGTTCTCACAGCTTTCTAGGTCAGATCTCAGCGCCTTTGGCGTTTGTATTGAACATGCTCAAAGCAAACGCCGTGACTCGGGGATCATTGGTGACCATGGAGACCACAGCACGATATCTGGCGTTTTTACCACGCTTATGGCTATCTTGACGCGCTCTGAAACCATTTTCCGTCGCCGTAGCACCCCGGTCTAATTTCGGTATACCCTCCTGACTGATTGACGTTTTTCCCACTTACTGAAAATATTATTGCTACACAATCATTATGTCTGATCGGGTACATATTATTGTTTTATTAATTTTATGAAATAAGTCTACTGCGATGTAGTTTTGCTCTAAAAAATGAGAAAAACTGTCATAAACCATTTATTCACTTGTGAAGCCAAATTGCAGATCTTGAGATTGGTCTAAAAATAATTTGTTATTAAGATATTTATTCACTTGCGAAACCAATAATCAACACTCTATTATTTTTATTTTATTTTATTTATTTATTAATTCTTATTTATCTATTTTCTATTTATTTATTTATTCAAAATTACTTATCTACTTATTTGTACCATGGGTGATTGGATGGCCGAGTGGTTAGCACGTGAATGTGTTAGTCCCGAAATGACCTAGTTTGCTCGCGTGTCATTTATTTTGGTCTTAAAACTGTAAAAAATAATTATTATTTCATCAGCGTATGGGGATCATGTGGCTAACTGGGTAAGATGGTGGCTCGCTAGTCTGGAGGTCGGGTGTTCGATCCCTGCATTGGCCGAGAAAGCTCACCCAGATTTTCCGGCGTGGTCGGTCCCTCCTTGTCAGTGATGCAGGACGGAGAGCCTGACAAGGACAGCTGTCTAGTCACCCGGATGATACGAAAAACCGAGGTCCCGTGTACACATTGGCGTGCACGTAAAAGATCCCTTGACAGTTGGAATTCGATATAAGAGTAGGCCATATTGCCGATGTCCCTCATAGCACACGGTATGGCGTATGCCCGTCTTCATTAGCCCAGTTCGAAGCAAAACAGTAGGACGTTAAAACCCAGTTTATTTCTTTATGCCATTATATTGTATAATAATCTCGAAATTAATACTGTTTCAAACAACCCTCAGCAATTTACGATTAGTAACCGGGGGGGGGGGGGGGTGGGGGTGGCTGAATGGTTAGCGTGTGCGCACTGTATCATAAAGTCTGTCATTGAGTCAACTGGCGTGGTTTCGATTCCCGGCTGTACGTGACAAGGAGTAGGGTCGCCTGTCCAAACTCGTGAGTTTTCTCCGAGATTTTAGTTTGCATAGGCGTACGAGCCGGGGGGGGGGGCAGGGGGGCAGGGCAGCTGCCCCCCTAACTTTCGGGCAATCTGACTTTTCGGGCAGACGAGTAAAGTGATAAAAAAAAAAAATTTCATCTACACGGCAAAGAAAAAGTGTCCGGAAACTAATAAAACACTAATTTTACGTGCTGGAATAGCAGGAAAACGCGTTTGCGGCCGTCAAATATTCCAAAATTTTCTTGGGGGTCCATACAAGATCAGCTCCGCTTCTTCACCTCTCGAAGAAGACCGGCGTCGCTGTCGGTAAACCCGAAATTTTTTCGGGAATTTCGGGTTCTGCCCCCCGAAATTGTCATCGAGCTCTAATAAAACACTAATTTTACTTTTCTTTAAATTGAATACCACGAATTTGTACTGAGATGACTATGGATTAAAACATTTTGTCTTTGGAGCCACTTTTTTCGGTATCGATTATTAATTGTGAATGCAGCTGCAACAGTCTGATTGGATGGGTGGAATTCAGAGGGGGTTTTCGGTTAAAAACCATTGGACACTTTTGGAGTTGCTTACACGGGCTAGAATAGCAGAAAACGCATTTGTGGTGGTTAAATTTTCAGGCCCCCATATCCCGTGACAATTGATTGGTTGATTGGAATTTGGGTCAGCCAGGTAGGCTACATTGAACCACATTGAATTTGTTGTTTTCACAGACTGGAATAGCAGGAAATCGCCTTTGCGACAGTCAAATTTTCTCCCAACAGTCCTGTCTTCGTGGACTGTAAACGATTGATTGGAATTCGAGTCAGCCACCTTAATAAGGATATATTAGACCACTTTGAAGTTGCTTTGTTCACTGTCTGAAATAGCAGGGGGGGGGGGGGTAGCCCCTGTCTGTAAATGCAAATTTTTTTCGGGCATTTCGGGTTCTGCCCCCCTAACTGTCATCAAGCCCGTACGCCTATGTTAGTTTGGCCTTAAATTTTATACAATTCATTAAAGCTGAACTCCAATTACAAAACTACAGAAATAATTAAACAAAAAAAGAGTTAACGCTCTTTAAAAAACGCCATACTTGTTTTTAATTTGTAGAACAAACATGCGATTGCTTACAGCGTCCAACAACAGAGGCAGGAAAAGCCCACATCCAGTATGCCTTGTCAAGTACAGTGTCCACATCCGACTAGCTATTCAACTACCAATTACCTCTTGACTGATTGACGATTTTTCACTACTGAAAATATTATTGACAAGTATCGTTATCAAGTGATCATTTGCTTGATAACGATACCTGTATGTGTATTGAAACGTAGCATGTTAATAAATTCAGAAGTAGTATATCCATATAAGTGTGTTTATTTTTTAGTGAAATCTATTTCTATATGTCTTATAAGGTTTAATATTATTGCTTCACAATTATTATGTCTGATCAGGTATATAATGTTTTATTAATTAGACGAAATAAGTCTAATAAGTCTTCTTCACATTCAGAGTTGTGGATAGGTGGAACACCTTGTCATAATCAGTTGTTACTTCCCATCACTACAGACCTTCAAAAACAAACTTGATTCGCATATGTCAGAATAGATACGAGAAAGTGGCTAAAAACGTTGAGATATACTGATGTGCTTGTTTTTAGCTACGATTGGGCGCCTTTAGTTTCAAGTGGCAAACCCAGTGTCTTTATTAATGCATGTAACATCTTTAAAATAAGATAATTTTATACTATTATGACTAATTAAACTTACAGAGGCCAATGTAGTGGCACAGCTATCGCCTAACTCCAAATATTCGTGTTTAAATTAATGAAGCGTTGTTTTTATGCGACATACACCTAGTCGCCCACATCTAGTCCAGGTACAACATTCTTTATCTCGCCCGCATCCACCTCCGTTTTGTCATGATTTACCTTGCGCATATCCAGTTCCGGTACAGCGCGCTCGATCTCGCCGATATCCAGTTCCGGAACGTCACATTTTATCTCGCCCAAATCCAGTTGGTTAAACTATGAATTGGCAATATGAAATAAAATTGAATTTGAGATCAAAATGTGCTAAAACAGGTGGGTCTAGCAAGTAACAGCATGTAGTCATTCGGATGGGACGAACAACCGAGATCCAGTTTACACGTTCACTTAAAAATCGGTTGCCAGTTGAAAACCTTGCCGGGGGTCAGTTATCAATCGAAGCTAAGTTTAATGTGACATAACGTATATTCAGTTAATATTGAAATGAACGTGTACAAATATGTAAACAGAATCTAGAGATGGTAATGATAAATGACGATTACAGTACTTTATTACTTAATTCTAAAAAGTTTTGCACCTCAGAAAATATTAATTGATTTTGTTCAAGTGAAATATCTGTAGAGCCGTACAATAGAAACTTTGTGTTGATGTATTCTGTTGGTAATGTTTTTATGGTTGTATTTCGTGCATCTGAATATAAGGGACATATCAGCAAAAAGTGATAAACATCTTTAAAATTGTTTCTACATCGGCAGGTTGGAGAGTCGGTTATATGTCTTAAAAATGCATGTCCATTCAGATCGCTGTAATATTGTAATAAGAAGGTACAAAGTAATCATGTTTTGCGAGTTTTTGTTTAAAAATTAATAACGTATCTGAATTACGTATAGAAGGATCTAGATTGTTCCAAAGTCGTGTAGCTGAAGGAAAGAAAGAATTATAAAATAGATTGGTTTTACAAAAATAGTATGGAAGGTTTTTTTCATTTCTTAATGAGTATAAACTTTGTTTTTGATTAAATTATCATAAAGGTAATCATGGGTTAAGTGGTTTATTATTTTATATAAAAATATCAACTTATGTCTTTCACGACGTTGATTCAGAGGCAAAATACCGACTTCTTTATATAGTAGATCATGGCTAGTTCCCTTCACAGCGCCACATATTGTGCGTAAAGCATCTAATTGTAATTGTTCTAACTGGTTAGCTAAGTGATCCGTGCACCCATCCCAAATAATGTCAGCATAGTCAAAGTGTGGTAAAATATAGGAAGTATATATTGTTTTGAGTGATTTCCTTCCTAGTCGATACTTGAGTGATCTTAAGCAGTTGATAAATTTTGAAACTTTATTACAAAGATTTTCTATATGTATGTTCCATTTAAGATTGTTTTGAAAAATAAGCCCCAAATGTTTGTGATGAGATACTTCATTTATTTTAACCGTGTTCATGCAAAGTGGAATCAAATCGTGCTTAGATGTGATTGATATTGTTAATGTTTCCATTTTCTCAGGATTAGAGGAAACTAGCCATGTTTTAGCCCATGTGTATATTCTCTCAATATCTGAATTTAAAATTTGGGCACCTTCTTTAGGATCTTTAATTAACATATATAATGATGTATCATCCGCGAATAATTTTATATTTGACTGCAATTTTTCGACAATATCATTTATGTAGATCAGAAAAAGTAAATACCGAGAACCGAGCCCTGCGGAACGCCAGCCATGACAACTGAGATACCAGAGGAGGCATTTTCGACGACAACACACTGTGTTCTATCAGTTAAATAGCTTTGAAGCCACTCTAATAAGCCTCCCCTAATACCAACAGCGTCCAGCTTTGGACAGAGACCGGCATGCCAGACCCTGTCGAAAGCCTTGCTGATGTCGCAGAATACAATTTTCACATAATGCCCGTCGTCTATTGCGTTTGAAAAGAAATGGTTTATGTCTATAAGTTAACAATGAGACCGGTCGATAGTTAGGGCAATCTGATTTACTGCCTTTTTTGTGGAGAGCCAAAAACGTTTGCATGTTTTCATGTTTGGGGAAAAGATCGGGTATTATATTCAGTTAATATTGAAATGAAATGGTGTTTAACGTCCTACTGTTCTCCTCCGACTTGGCTAATGAAGACGGGCATACTCCATACAGTGTGCTATGAGGGAAATTTTGCCCGGACAGCGGTGTGGGAAATAGATTTATTTTACGCCTGCTTCCACCCAAGCGATATAGAAGACAACACCGGAAAGCGGCGCTACGTCCTATTTTTATATTGAATTCCAACTGCCAAGCGTTATTTTACGTACACGCCAAGGCCCCTTGGTGAAGGGTTAGTACTGGTAGCTGTTCTTGGTTTATGCTCTCTCTCCCTCTGGTTGGATTTGAAAACATTCTAAGGGGAATAACTCTAATCACCGTGATGCTGTATTAAAATACAATTTCAATTTAAACTCTCATTATTCTGGGAATAAGTTCACTTTCTACAGCTTCAGATATACATTCATTTAGACAATCTTTACATTTATAATTAGGTCGCCAAATTTTGTACGTGTGGTTATGCTGCTTGGGTGATACCGTGAAGTCTTGGTCATCTTAAATGGGTTAAGGCTGAGAAATTGTGCAAGATTTGTGATGTCTTATCATAAACAAAGAAGTTGCAGCATAAGGTCTGTCATTGAGTCAGGGTGTAGGGTCGTCTTCCAACCTCGTGGGATTTCTCCGGGTTCTCCGTTTTCCTCACACTGTTAAAGACCCCTGCGCTCAAACGACTTATTGAGGAAAAATTCATCCATATATTAGTATCGAAATGACCTAGTTTGAGATCACTGGCATTATTTCGACAAACAGCGAAACATATTTCGTTATTTTGTTTCAGTAATCATCCTAGGGGGAGTCGAGATGCCTGATGATGCGGGAAACATAGCTCGTTATTTTAATTCAGTAATCACCCAATGGGGGGGGGGGGGGCGAGATGCCTGATGATGCGGGAAATATAGCTCGTTGTATCTCAGTCTTCAAAATGATCGTAACTAGTTTTCGTTTTTAGTCTTTTTTAAAATCAACCAAACTTAGAAAACATAAAAACAAATAATGTTCTGGCACTCGGGAAAACTTTAAACTGGGATAACTTAAGGAAGAATATGGATATCACTAGTCAATACAGGATCCATGAGGGCAATATAAAGTGAGAATGTGGATAATACTAGTCAGGATTCATGAGGGCAATATAATGATAATACCCCCCCCCCTCCAAGTAAGCAACAGTGTTTTTATATATTTATTATGTATTTATTATATGTTATTTTTCTAGGTGGCTATGTATTAAAAATGTCCCTAATTCCCTTCTTCCCTCCTACCCACGGAGTGTCTGTATCACCGCCTGGGATAAGGCGTGTCAGTGGGTGTCCCGTCCCGTCTTTATTAGCTCAATCAGTGTAGCAAACCCCATTTTATTTCGGTGAGTGTTATATCACATACAAACTTATATATATAGGTAAATAATATCCAATGATCTAACTCTCAGTTAAAAATATAAGTAAAATTGAAGTATTTGAGAATAAAACTAGTAGTAATCTACTCACCTAAGTAATTATCCAGCGTAGTTGAAAGTAAAGTTATCACTAAAGACACAAAGTCGACACGAAAAATAACCTGCCTTTCTCCAGGTCGAAAGTAATTCTTCAATATGTGCACATGTGGAATGAAACCAACGTTTGAACGTATCACAGGGAATTCAGTCCTAATCCCTTGTACAGTTTGTAGGCATGGCCTTTTACCAGGAGGAGACTGAAACTTATTTGATGAACTTTTCGGCTGCTCCGACTTTCCTCACCCTATCCGTGTGACTTTCAAATGGGGTGACATATCGACATTGGTTTGAATGCTGAACACCAAAAACTAAAAGATCAAAGGAAGCCGAACAATGCTTACAACCAGCATTGGGATGTTTTATAAAGAAAATGCCGTGTTCAATGATTGGCCCTGGATATGCTAGTCACGAGTCCTGTATCCCAATAACTCGACTTCCCCACCTGGTCTACAGTCTAGTTGACCAGATCAGAGGTGGTTTGAGAAGGAATCTGTAAATACGGTCGGCACCTGTAGTCTAGTCTACAGTCTAGTTGATCAGGTCAAGGGATGGACTGAGTGGACTGAGAAGACGTCTGTAAGTGTGGTAGGCCCCTAAAGAAGTTAGGGTTCTCATATACTCTGCCGACCCTTTCTAGTCTTGAATTTACTATGTTTTTGATAAATGGACAAGATTGACACACGCTACATTTGTGTATAAGCATCAGGATATACAACAGGTTAAGATTCTTCGTTACTCTTCTCAACACTTTACATTATTCAAACCGTCTAAACCTGATATATAGCAGAAAGGTTAGTCGCGTAAAGCTTCGACATGCGCCAATAGAGAACAACCAGCTCTCGACAGCAGCGTATCTGATACTGTGTTACCTTGAATGGAGGCAGACCACCATTAATTTCCCCATTGACTTCAATGTTAATTCTGGCCTCTTTGCCCACCTCCAACTTTTCCCCAAATTTTCGTTGGGCTGAATGCTTTTCACTACAGACAGAGGAACAAATGGTCATGTCTTTGCACTAAAATTTGTATGAGGTTGACCACCAAAATTTTGAGATACACAAACTTGAAGAAGCATACTAAAAACATGTAACTAGTTGCCGTACATATCGCCGTAGCTAACCTGATAACCCTCTTATCCTTCCGCCTCAAAATCATGAATATTTACCAAAACCTGGCAGAAAATGTTAATTCAAACCCTCTTCGTCCATTCTAGACCAAAAAATCAACACAAATGGGCATGCAAAAGGGGAGAAAAGAGAGAGAGGGAGAATTGCTATAAATAGACGAACTACAATTCATGGGTACCGAGATGATGAAATTTAATGGTGGTCTGCCTCCTATATGGTTTTATAAGTTCATATATCATCAAAATTCTTTTCTTTATAGCTTCACATTTATTTTTGCAAAATTATTATAATACAGAATCAGAAAAAAATAATTACTGCAGAAATGGTGACCCTTTAAAGTTATGTAGTGTTTTGTATACCGGATTGCAGCTCAGGTCCATGGGCCTTTTGTTCTAGAATTTAAGATTCTTTCTTAATTTTGTCGAAATGTGAGTTCTGCGAAAAGATTTAAAGAGTTTCAGACAAGTCACATCAAAAATATTCAAAATATTGGAATATTTTTCAAAAATTAACTTTCTTTTACCTTTTTCTACAAAATGGTCCATTTTTGACACTTTGTATGGCTCAAAATGCTAATATTTACCTATTTCTGGGAAAGTCTGAGATGAAAAGCATTTATTTCTAGAAACCTTGGCCGGTATACAGGAAGACAAGCTGCAAATTTGTTGCATTGAAGGTAACTGTAAGGAACTATAGTGAAACCTGTAAGCCCACCCTCTAAAAATGTTGGTGTGGTAACAAATCCCACTTGTGTCCACATAAGTAATACTGTTGATGGAATATGGCTAAAAGCCATGTTTTTCTATCCCTGGCTTATATACATACATACAAACACAGTTTGTCATACGAAGTATGAATTATTTATTAAAATATGGATTGATAAATGTAAAATAAATGCTGTATTTAGGTGACAACCAGCCACTCTAATAAAAGGGTCGCAAAGCACTATTTTTTTTTTTAAAAATGGGAATATTTCAGTTTTTAAAATACTTTAACAATCAGAGGTATCCTTGAAATTACATAGTGTAAATATTATGTGGAAGCAAGTTGTTTTAATCTTTACATCAATGTCCTGACAAAATGAGATGGAAAAAGGGAGTTCTGACATAATTCAAAGCATAAAAGGGGTATGAAAAGGCTATTAATTAATATTTTATTGCCCTGTAAGTGCCACATTTTCAAAGATCACCACAAATAATAGATTTACATTCAAAATGTAAAACATTAAGCTGCAAAAAACACATCTACAACATATCCATTTTGGGGTGTGGACTCATTTGGAAGAAATGTCATAGGATTACATGTTTGACCATAAACAAAAAGTCTTAGAAATCCTTGAAATCTTATATGTAACTATTTGTTTGTGTCAAATAAAATGCTCGGTTACAATTCAAGCACAAAATCAGATTACTGCTAATTTGGAGTCAACAAATGTTCAATTGAATATCCAAATATCATCTTCAAGAAAAGGGGTGGGGTGGGGAGGGTGAGCCAGTCTAAATGAAATGAAGACAGATAAATTTCCCTGCAAACACATAGATTTTACTTTCTCGAGAAGGGAAATGCAACAATTTCAGGTTTTGAAAGATTAAAATTGTGTTAAGCCTGAGGAAAACAGCAGCAAAATGCAGTTCACTCATGTTTTGAAAATTCTAACACACCTAAGCAGAACATAATTAGACTAAATTTCTTAATTTTTAAATTTTTGACAAACACATGAATACTTTTTCAATATCTGACAAACACATGGATCCTTGCCAAGTTATTTAACAATGAAAATAAAGACATGCAAGACATTTTGGTTCATTTTACAACAGATGAATAATTAAAATTTTGACAGCAATATTGGGGGTAATCTGAAGAATTTCAGACAATTTATCATGATTTTTAGGCAAAATTGAGTGAAATTATGATACTTTCTTCCCGTCTAACAATTATAATGCAGAAAAAGTAAAAATCATACATTAAAATATTTTCCACTAATTTTGAAAAGTAAATAAACACTGAAAATCACAAAATTTTGACTAAAATCAAAATTTCCCCTCCCAAATTTGTCAAATATTTTTGAAATTTTACCATTTCACATTTTTTACCATCAAAATGCCATATATCACATTTTCTGACAATTTGGAGATCATATCATCAAATTTAGGCCTTTCATCCACTGTCAGGTTGTTTTCATATAGGAGGCAGACCACCATTAATTTCCCCATTGACTTCAATGTTAATTCTGGCCTCTTTGCCCACCTCCAACTTTTCCCCAAATTTTCGTTGGGCTGAATGCTTTTCACTACAGACAGAGGAACAAATGGTCATGTCTTTGCACTAAAATTTGTATGAGGTTGACCACCAAAATTTTGAGATACACAAACTTGAAGAAGCATACTAAAAAACATGTTACTAGTTGCCGTACATATCGCCGTAGCTAACCTGATAACCCTCTTATCCTTCCGCCTCAAAATCATGAATATTTACCAAAACCTGGCAGAAAATGTTAATTCAAACCCTCTTCGTCCATTCTAGACCAAAAAATCAACACAAATGGGCATGCAAAAGGGGAGAAAAGAGAGAGAGAGAATTGCTATAAATAGACTAACTACAATTCGAAATTTAATGGTGGTCTGCCTCCAGATGAAGAGTTTGTTACCTCCCTTAAATGAATCTGATGGAGGCAGACCACCATTAAATTAAGTTTCAAAGTTAATTTTCAAGACATCGACAAAGATTTGGCTTCCAATAAATCTGTTATAGAAATACATATGGGTACGCTAGAAACCTCCAATATATTGAAGTACAATTCATACATGGTTTTCAAATATTTATTTTTATTCTTACGAGTAATGCACGCCATACAAAGTCGACAGTATTTGTTCTGACGAGTAATGCATGCCATACACAGTCGACAGTATTTGTTCTCTCGAGTAATGCACGCCATACATAGTCGACAGTATTTGTTCTCTCGAGTAATGCACGCCACACACAGTCGACAGTATTTGTTCTCTCGAGTAATGCACGCCATTCAAAGTCTACATTATTTGTTTGCAAATCGGATGAAGGATTATCAATCTACATAAAATGTTATTCCAAATTTGAAGAATATTGTCTAATTAGAAGATATACAAATAGTACAGCAAAATCATGTCATCGAACTGTAGTTTCGAAACATGTGAATAGGTTTCCTAATTCAAAAGGTAATATCTCAGTTTTATTAATGCTAGAGTCATATAGCTTTGCAAATTTACATAGGTGTGTATTAAGGAGTCACCCAAGATGCATTGGTCCACTTTGGGGTTGGGGGGTCACCCGACAAGCACTGGCCGACTTTGAGGTGGGTCACCCGACAATCAAAGGTCCAATTGACACGGAATGTCCCAGAATTGTGAGACGAACGTAAGATGAGTCATAACAAGATGATACTTGACCAATGGTGTGTATTAACAGATACATGTATATAAAACTACAGGTCTTGAACAATGGTGTGTATCAACAAATACATGTACATAAAACTACAGGTCTTGACCACAATGGTATGTATTAACAAATACATGTATATAAAACTACAGGTCTTGAACAATGGTGTGTATCAACAGATACAGGTCTGTTTTATTATAATGTTATAGTTGATCAAGTTATATCACAGTTTATATAGTAAGCAGGTATATGATAGTTGATATAGCAAGCAGGTATATACGACAGTGGTATATATTAACACACGAGCTAGGTTTATTTATATAGTAAGCATGTATATGTCCGGTTAGTTTACGGTGATCAACATTTTATTAGCCTAAACGACGGGTTAATCAAGTTACATGTACATCACAGTGTATATGTAGGCAGGTATATGAGTGGGGTATATTGACACATGAGCTTGGTTTATTTATATAGTAAGCAGGTATATATGAAAGTGGTAAATATTAACACACGAGCTTGGTTTATTCATGTAGAACGCGGGTATATGAATTTGTGAAAATGCTTTACATAATATCACCTACATGACACTATAATGTAATGTCAGCTAGTCGTGTATATATAGTGAACAATAATTCCCGGGGAATCTACAACTCTTATTGATGCATGTTGAGCTATCGGGTATTCCCAGAAATTCTAATTTGTATTAAAGTTCTCTTTTTTCTGCGTAAACGGACCTTTCCCCGAAATTAACAAAAACATCTTCAACACGTCATTATGCATGTTGACTTATACTGAAGTAATCATTTCCGCTCACACGACCTTTTCACCAACATTAACAAAAGCATATACATTTCATCTTTATGCGTGTTGGGTTATCGGGTATTCCTAGAAATTCATCCCAGTAGCAAGCAGGTTGTTTGATTGAATAGCTCACAGCTCTACTAGCATACATCCATCTTTTAATATTCAAACTGACCGTAAGTGTATTTTTCTATTATTAAACATACATTATGCCAAAGCGAAATCTGCCTATTGCAGGTCTTTCTTTATGCTTGAAATGTTGTCCTAATTATTTATTACACGTTAATTAACTTATCCAGGCCATAATCAACTCTCAGTGTCATCGCTAGCCTACAATATGTATGATTTAGGATCCGATTTGCTGCTTAACCTTTATTCATAATTTAATCATGAACTGGATAGTTGAGACTATGTTTTTATCGTCCGTCTTCATTAGCCCAGGTTAGGAGCAGAACAGTAGGACGTTAAACCCCATTTCATTTCAGTTTTTATCGTACGGACTTTAGTAATGATGACCGAGGATAGGCGAAAATTCAATCTCTAAATTCTCGGTTCAGAGTAGATCAGTTTGACTGCAATTTCAGCACATTCCCTTTACATTTTCTAATTTTTAACTATGATAGTGAGAACTGCCAGCTCTTTATCTAATCTCCCATAATGTATCTTTATTTTAAGTTAACAATGTTGGATAGTTAGTCATAGAAATTTTTCTGAATCGTCATCCGTGTACTGTTGTTGTATTAATTTGACAATGTTAAATATTTAGTTTACAGACATAAAGAAAAGAAAAGGTTAATTTAAAATTGTTCTGAATTTTCATCCGTTTATTGTCATATTTACTGTGCGTTTTTTGAGTATATGAAATGATTTTGATGCCATGTTTCGTAGGAAGAGTTCACGTGGCTAATAACAAATATGTGTTGTTCGTTTCTCGGCATAGCACAAATTGTGTAAAATAAGTGATATGTATTTGATATATACTCAAAGCCTTTAAAAACGCGATGCCTAATTCGCGAATTATTTCTTGTAAACGTTTTCTCGGGCTTTCCTATCTTATGGCACATAGGTGAAACTTGTGATGGGTCTCTTTTTGCGGAGTTCTGGGTTTGAACCCAATATCAGTTCTCGTGCAAACGCAACACTTGTCTTTTTTCACGATTTTAAGAAGTCCCATGTCACACGTTTTACACGTGCATTCCCTGCACTCTGGCCCTTTAAATACAGACCAAAATTCATCACTTCGGTAAAATGCCACGACTTACACAAGAAAACAGCAACAGAGCTTCTGGCATGCTAGATCAGGGGCTTCACAAGTAGCCGTCGCCAGACACGTTAATGTTCACCCATCGACCAGTGCTCGCCTCGGACAACGCTTCCACGCCACTGGAAAAGTTAACAATCGACCCCGTATGGATTGGCCGGCTATGTCTCCCGACATGAACCCGACAAAGGGTTCGAACTCAAGCCGTGCCACCACGAACTGTTGCAGAATTGGCACAGACACTCCAAAATCATTGGCAAACAATCCCACAGCGTGTAGTGAGACATCTATGTCAGTCCATGCCATGGCGACTTCGGGCATGTGTAAGAGCTCAGGGTGGACATGCCCGATATTGACTTTAACCGACCCCTCCTTTGTTTGATGGTTCTCTGGCGTTTCGGTTTTGTGTATTTATAGTGAATTCTATCAAGAAATTATCTACAGATGCTTGTTATCTCGATTTTGTCAATTGTTATGTACATTTGTTAAAAGTTGTTGCAGTAAATAAACTTTGAATTTGGCATTGCGTTTATAATGGCTTTATAAGAAATTACTAAAACTATTGTTAATACGAAGTTGCGTTTTAACATCCCACAATTATATAGTGTAATTTTATAACATGTAAATATTTATTCAATAAATAGTGTCTGAAGGACAAGAGAACCACCGAACATAGTTTGGCTTATAGAAGACAAACAAATAATTGGTTAATATCGCTAGACGGTTTATGTGTCATTCGTAATCTGCAGTTCCAATACTTTGAGAGTTATGTACAAAACTATTTACCAATGGAACGGAAGGATAACTAAAATTATATATTGTATTAAAATAATGTAAATTAATAGTTTTCATAAATTCAATAATCCATCTGGGACTGATTTGTTTCAGTATCCATTAGGTGGTTATTTATTATCAAAGTTTCAGAAAAGCAAAACCCATATATATCAAATCAAAGTTACATATTACAGAATTCCAATAAATACCTTTTAAATATTTGTTTGTGTTTTCACTGTGTTATAAGATATTGAATAACATTCTGAATAATTGTTTAATGGGAGTTGTGATGTACCAGAAAGGTAAACATACTTAGATTGGGGCGGGGGCTTAGCTATAAAGGTGAGTGTGACGCGAGGAAAGCCCCAAAATATATGGCTAGATTTTCGAAAAGCACATTGTCCATGCATTCATCCATATTTATGTTAAGTTTCACAAAGAGTCCCATGTTTAGGGTGTGGTGGGACAGAATTTATAACGATCTGACATGGGGAAAGCCCCCAAATTTTTGCTGAGATTTTTTAAAAAGATATCTTCCTAGTATGATCTTTGTTTCTGTAAGTTTAAGCCGCGTAACTGATGACCTCATAAAAAGACCCAATTATAGGGTGTGTTCGGACATATTTTGTATAAAAACTATCTCTAATTTGGACACAACTCTAAGGCGTTGCAATTAGATTTTATGTATCCGTCAATATTTTACTACCAATAAACTGAAATGATAGTTGATGTCCGGAATTATTCAAACGATCTCTAACATAGATCAAGCTGTGTTGCGATTAGCTTCTTATCTGAGATTTTATGGGTAAGTAACTAAGTAATAATGTTTGTATTTCAGTTAAGAATCCGTAAGGATTGATATACGATTAAAGTTAGACAAGCTATTCCTTGCTAGGCCCTGCGTCCTACATAACCGACAAGGGGGCATCGGTGCAAAAAATCCAACACCAGGATCTTCCTGGTCTACATTTGATCGTAATCAACGCCCCTGATTCACCATGTATATATGAGTCATGTCACGTATATCCCTATCTTGTGGTCACTGGAGAATTTATCATTTAAGATGCAACCTTCGGGCTTTTGTTGATGCACATAATTGAGACAGTGTGCCACTGAGAGAGAGAGAGGGAGAGAGAGAGAGAGAGAGAGAGGGAGGGAGAGAGAGAGAGAGAGAGAGAGAGGGAGGGAGAGAGAGAGAGAGAGAGAGAGAGAGAGAGAGAGGGAGGGTTAATGTCCACTCGACACAAACTGGAAGGAAACCGGGGAACCTGGAGAAAAGCCACGAGGTTGGAAAGGTGGCCCTATTGATCATTAAAAACAAAACAAAAACTCAGAAAGGTAAGATTGTTAAATCCTATTTAATTTTATAAGCAAATAAAGTCACCTTAAATACCAGGGCAGAAATACCCTCATAACATAGAAAGGTAGGATGTTAAATCCCATTTCATTTCATAAGGAAGGGAATCGTTACCAGTTTTTCTTCACTGACAATGGAGTCATTGGTAAATTCTCAATAATTGCTTAAAACTGGAAGGTGGAAAGAGTCACATATAGCATCGCTGACTGGAAAAATAATGAAACTATAGAGAAACTTTCACAGACTGATTCTAGTTCTATCATTTATTAACTGTGACTAAATCAGTGAAATAATATTCCACAGTGACAGAGATTGAACGGAGTTTGTGGGGAAAATATCTGCTTATTTGATAAGAGGGTTTATTTATTTTATTTTTTTTTAACAGAAATTAGATAACATTTGAACTAACACAAAAATGTAAAAAGTTATTTTCTAGCCCGTGCCCGGGTTTATATCTACTCTTGCCCAAGTATTTATAAAAAAATCATGAAACAAGAATCAAGATGGCCGCCAATCGGTTCTCCCCGCCAAATCAACCCTCCCCCTACCTAGGTATAATTTCAAAACAGATTCTTACCTTTCTGGTTTAATGTGATTTTGTTATATGAGTATTTGAACAACTAATGTTAATTAAGCACGATTTCAGAAAAATTAGACAGATTCAATTATAACATGCCGAAATGTTTTCACTGTCCCCGCGGTAAACATGAACTTCCGGGGATTTTTTTTTATTAAACGAAATACTGATATACATAAAAACAAATATCGATGCTAAATCAAATACATGGTATTATGTTTTTAATAAATATTTACAAACCTGTGGTCTTGTATTCTCTGTCTGTGACCATTACATTTGTCAATCATATCACTGCTCAAAAATCATTTCAGCACGCTGTTAATGGTAAATGTATGTGTGTGAAATAGCTTTATTTAACGCACGCTTCCACCGAGGTGATATCGCAGACAAAATGTAGCCTATAGTACGTAGATTTTATCAACCAATTACATAAATAAGAGTTTTACCCATTTTCTTGTCAACTCATTTGGATTCAATTGTTACAATCACACGGGTCATGCTCACCAGGCCTATTATGTATTCCTTTAATCTACCAGTTGATTGGGCCAATAAAATAATCAACAACTTTCTTTTAACTACCAATTAGCATTAAAGTCTATTTGGCTGTATTCTCCGAGTAAAAAAATATTTTTCTTATACTTGTGGACCCCCGAATTAAGACTTTGTATGGAGTTCAATTTTTAAAAACACAAAATATTTATTGTCGGTCTACACATTACTTGTGTTAATTATATGAAAACAACACAAGATTTTATAAATCTACACAAGTTTGTGTAATGCATTAAAAAGAACACAAGTTTGTGTTAATGCAATGCAAAACAACACACGTTTTGTGTATAATAATTTTCACACGAGTACTTGTGTTGAGATCCAACACAAAATTTTTTTCAGTGTAGTTGATACCTGAAATTATAAAGTCGAGGTCGGCATGATATACAAATTCAAATAAATTTTTAGTCATCGGTTTTGAATGTAACCTGATATGGACTTTATGCAGGCTTTATAAAGTTATAATAACTGTGCATTTTATTATAGAAGGCCATTAGCAAGCTGAGTGAATAGCTCACAGTTCTACTGCTATACATCCATCTTTTAATATTCAAGCTAACTGAAATTGTATTTTTCTAGTATTAATTTGCCACTGTTAGATATCGATTGAAAAATTTGAACGACTATACGTTGTTCCTTGCTAGGTCAACCGTCCTAGACCATTGGCAAGGGGTAACCACGCCGGAAAATCCAGACGAACGTTATAGTCCAGCAGCTAAATCCTATTCTAAGCCTTGGCATGGAAATATATCTTCAATATGTGTAGATTCAGAATCCGGATGATGCCACCCTGGCACCCTTGGGGAAATTTAAATATTCAAGATTGCCGCCATGAGACAATTTCTGGTTATTTAGTGGGGTAAGGTTTGTGACAGATTCTCTCTGACCTTGGTTTGAAGGTGATTTCTATAAGAATTCGACCCGCTCATTCCAATGAGCTTGGGTATTCCTCCTAAAGTGACGGCTAATTTCGGTAGGGGGCCAATTCAAAATGGGGGCTCAATTTGGCGGGGAAACTAATAAAGTTCCATAGACTGTTGTGTAATATATTCAAATATAGGTTTTCGGTGGATTATATATCTTATATACTAGCCGGTTCGGTTCGTTTACAGTGAGTAAAATAAAACCCAACCGCTTAGATGACTGTGAGTAATATATTAACCAACATGTCCGGTTCGTTTACCAGCATTGTATTGACCTAAACGTCCAAAACCGGATCTACTTAAAAAGAAAAGACAAGGTAACGAACAATCAATGAATTCAACAAGTCGTTCACAACGACAAAACGTTTTTGCCCTGAAATGGACTAATAGTATGTTTGTCCAGAATAAATGCAGCTTGTTTATATGTCATTTGGTATAAAAACTGCACCAACTCCATTTTAGAAACTCATGAGTGACTTATCATTAACACATGTAAAATTCGGCAAACTATTTTTCAACAACTATGTCAGATATCAATACCGACCCGGTTATAAAATAATGAAATGTATGAATGTAACTTCTTCTTGCATATATTTCAAATCCTAGCTGAGCCTTTTGCAGCCCGCAGTGATTTTTTAGACGTGAAGGCATGCAGCAACTATGTGTACTGTCTTTTTATCTTAACAACTATGTATACTATGTTATATCTTAAACATACATTATGCAAGAACTAAATCCGCCGCCTAGTGCAGGTCTTTCTTTAGGCCTGAAATATTATCTTAATTAAAGATTTATTAACTTATCCAGGCCATATTCGACTCTCGATGGCATCGCATACTCGAGATTTTAACTAAATTAGAATGGTTCGCCATTTAAAAAAGAAATTAATTTAAAAATGGGAAAGCGAGTTTAAGTTTCCAATAAACCAGTGCCCTGGTTACCACTATGCACAGTCAAAACTACAAACAGTGATAATTTGGCTGAGAATGAAGTAATTTGAATGAAATTTTCAATATTTTTTTTTTTTGTCATCTATTTTTGAATTATTATAGCAAGAATAGGCAACTCTTTATTAAACTCTCAACTAATGTATCTTTAACAAATATATTGCAATTGAATTGTCGGCGTTTACAAACATGAGCATAATGATTTGGGTGTTTACGAACTTGGGATGTGGGCGTTTAAAAATTTCAACAATTGGGGCGTTGAACTTTAATTACTTATAAATGTGGGCACACATAGCAATTTAATATTGTTCAATTAATCTCTATACACTTAAATTCAACATGGTAGAGAATTAATTCCTTTTATTCCATTGAGTTTATATATCATCTACATGTATACTATAATGTTATATCAACTAGTTACATACATATACATCACTTACTATAATGTTATATCAACATGTTGTACAGTCATTAAGCTATGCTCATTAAGCTATTGGGTATTCCTAGAAATTTTGCTTATTAGCAGGCAGGATGTTTGAGTGAATAGTTCACATTTATATTGGTATACATCCATCTTTTAAAATTCAAGCTAACTGTAAGTGTTGTGTTCTAATATTAAATTGATAATGTTATTTATTTAGTTTATAGACTTTAAGAAAAGAAAATGTTAATTTCAAATTGTTCTGAATTGTTATCCGTTTAATGTCATATTTACTGTGCGTTATTGGAGTATATGAAATGATATTGATGTCATGTTTCGTAGAAAGGGTTCACGTGAATAATAACAAATGTCTGCTTAAAGTAATTCATTTGTGTAAATAAGTTGATATACAAGAAATTACGTAAACTATTGTTATTGCTTTTTACATACGTTTATTAATTCATTGTTAATATTTTATACACATGCTTTGCTCTATTAACCCCCGCCTCCCAATCAACATCCACATTCACATCCATATTATGTCAGATAGTATCTTTATAATTTTTTAAATTTGTACAGTGTGTTGTCTGAATATGGGCCACCTTATGATTAAAGATTGCTTTTATATAAAGTATGCCCGACCACACTCTAAACAATGGGCTTTCTATGAGGTCCCCATTGACACGGCTGAAACTTACCAGGAACAAAGACCCATAAGAAGGAATCACCGAACATAGTTTGGCTGGTAGAAGGCGAACAAATAACTCAATAATTTTGGTAGACAGTAGATGTTTAATTCGTAATCTCCAGTTCCAATATTTTGAGGTGATATGCAAAAGCATTCAACTGAACGGTGTCTGTGATTCCCCTAAAAAGCCGAACGGCGAACACCAAAATAACAGACACAATGCGACTTGATGATCGGGATTCCTTTATTTCCCGCTCCAACGTCGTGGGTTTTCTCTGGGTCCTCCTGTTTTATCCCATTGCAAAAGATCCCTACAGGCAAGCGAATTATATGACGGGTTTGGCGCCAGACATGGTAAGCTTACTTTTCCGGACACCTGTTACCACTGTTTGTCGTGTATTTTGTACACGGTGAACAGTCCATATGCTGATTACACTATTTTGCCTGATTACACTATTTTGCCCTTACCGTTTTTTGTCTAATGATTTGGATTGTTCGTACTTGGTTTTATTTTATTTAACCATATGTTAGTCCCGAAATGACATAGTTTGTGTCGTATGGACGTTAAACCCCATTTCTCGCTCTCTCTATCTTTTATTTCCGGCGTATCATTTATTTTGGTCTTAAAACTGTAAAAAATAATTATTTCATCAGCGCATGTGGATCACGTGGCTAAGTGGGTAAGACGCTGGCTCGCTAGCCTGGAGGTCGGGTGTTCGATCCCTGCATTAGCCGAGAAAGTTCATCAAGATTTTCCGGCGTGGTTTCCCCTTGTCAGTGATGCAGGACGGAGGGCCTGACAAGGACAGCTGTCTAGTCGTTCGGATGGGACGAAAAACCGAGGTCCCGTGTACACACTGGCGTGAACGTAAAAGATCCCTTGGCAGTTGGAATATAAGAGTAGGCCGTAGCGCCGCTGTCCGGGCAAAATGTCTCTCATAGCATACTGTCTTCATTAGCCCAGTTTAGGAGCAGAACAGTAGGACGTTAAAACCCATTTCATTTCATTTCATTTCATCAGCGTAGAAATATTAACACATATAAGTGAATAGAAGACATGTCTTTAAATGGCATTTAAAATATACGCCTTCTCGTATTATCAGCACATGGCATTTCTTCGTTTTGGTGTGAATTTTCCGATAGTTCTTATTTTTACAGCAGAATAAAAAAAGCGGGAAATAAAAGATTCTCGATCATCAAGTCGCATTATCCATATTTTCTTGGCATTCACCATTCGGCGTTTTAGGAAAATCACAGACAACGGGAACGGAATGATAACTAAAATTATATATTGTATTAAAATTTTGTAAATTAATAGTTTTCATAAATTCAGTAATTCATCTGGGACTAATTTGTTTTAGAATCCATTAGGTGGTTATTCATTATCAAAGTTTCAGAAAAGCAAAGACCATATAAATCAAATCAAAGTTACATATTACAGAATTCCATTAAATACCTTTTAAATATTTGTTGGTGTTTTTCACTGTGTTATAAGATATTGAATAACATTCTGAATAATTGTTAAATGGGAGTAGTGATATGCCAGAAAGGTAAACACATAGTTGGAGTGGGGTGGGGCTAAGCTATAAGTGGGACTCGAGGAAAGTCCCAACTTTTATGGTTAGATTTTCGAAAAGCACATTGTCCATGCACTGATTCATATTTATGTTAAGTGTCATAGAACGTCCCATGTTGAGGGTTTTTAACGATCTGACATAGGGAAAGCCCCCAAAGTTTTGATGAGAGTTTTTTAAAAAATATCTTCCTAGTATGATCTTTGTTTCTGGTAAGTTTAGGCTTTGTAACTGATGACTTCATAAAAAGTCCCAATTATAGCGTGTGTTCGGACATATTTTGTATAAAAACTATCTCTAATTTGCATCCAACTCTAATGTGTTACGATTAGCTTCTCATATGAGATTTGATGTGTATGTATTCGTCAATATTTTACTACCAATAAACGGAAATGAGAGTTGGTGTCAGGAATTAAAAAAACATTTCATTATTCAAACGATCTATCACATAGACATGCGATTCCTTGCTAGGCCCTGCGTCCTACATAACCGACAAGGGGGCATCGGTGCAGAAAATCCAACACCAGGATCTTCCTATTCTATATTTGATCGTTAAGGACGCCCCTGAATCACCCTGTATATATGAGTCATGTCCATGTCACGTATATTCCTATCTTGTTATCACTGGTTTCAGGCTTTTATTGATGAGCATATTCGAGACCGCGGACCTCCCTAACCTTCTGTAAAATAGGATGGTATATTTTATAATAATTTAAAGCAGGGTGCCATTTCACCGACACTGTACTATAAAAAAGCTTGTAATTTTATCAACCATGACGAAGAAAACAACCTTAAAACGACCTTGATATATTAATAGAATAACATGCGTGTAGCACGTGAATCAAACACTATTATTTTATTTTTTATAAAAACTGAGATCATATAAATGTTTTTATTATTCTTCTGTAACATAAAGTATTAGTTGAGGTTTTGAAATCATATGTTTCAAATATTTTAAAGATGTAAGATTTGAATAAAGAGCTAAAGAGCTAGTTAAAAACAAGATAATGAAAAGGAAATATGTTGAAAATTTCAGTCACATTACTTCATTCTGAGAGACGTTACGGGAATAGCGGAGTATTGATTGTCATTGCTACCGCTGGTATGATAGTGAATAAAGTCTCAATTATCCACTTTTTAATTAGATCATTAACCGCCTATCAGGTTTAAATCCTTTGAAAATCTCGAGCATCCGATGTTATCGAGAGTTAATTTTGGTTTTGTCACCAAATGTTTGATTAAAGGAAATCATTTGTATAAATAATTTGATATACAAGAATTTACGTAAACTATTGTTAATATACTATTCAAAAAAAGTAGGGGATATTTGATTTTGGGGGCATAATACTAAAATATGCAAATGACTACGAAAAAAGTCACTATAGAACCTAACAGAAGAAACATTTCCAGTTACATGTGACGCCCAAACGCACCAATAGCTACCGTGTGGAATGCAGGTGATGCTTAGGATCATCATGGGGGTCCAACCCAAGATTTGCACGACTCTGACTTTGAATGTTACAGTCATTGTGGCATTGAATTCCAGGGTGGAAACATCAGTTTAATTGTTTTAGTGACCAGAAAACAAATTTTGATATGCGTCGGCTTACCCAAAATGAAAGGTTACGTGCCCTTGGCATGCTACAGATCGGCACAACACAGGCGGTTGTGGCGCGGACGATGAATGTTTCTCAGTCTGTCATAAGCAGGCTATGGTCCAGATACCGTGATACACAATCTGTACAGGACAGACCACGCTCAGGTCGACCAAGGGCGACAACTCAAGCCCAGGATCGATTTATCCGTACCTTGGCCTTGAGAAATCGTGTCATCACAGCAAATCAGATCAGCGCTCGTCTTCAAACAGACACTGGTGTGAGAGTGAGTGGCCAGACGATTCGGAATCGACTGCATAGGGGTCACCTTCGCGCCCGACGTCCTCGCGTGATCCCTTGTTTGAGAGATCATCACATTCAGGCAAGACGTCGTTGGTGTAGGGATCGTCAACACTGGGATAATCGACGCTTGAGCAATGTGATGTTTTCAGATGAGTCAAGGTTCACTGTTGATTTTTTGGACAGACGTAGGAGGGTGTGGCGTCGTCGAAACGAGCGCTTCCAAGACGTTAACGTCATCAGACATGATCGATTTGGGGGTGGTTCTGTTGCTGAAAGAACGGCTTTACATGTTGTTGCAGGGCGTGTTACAGGCCAGTACTACCGGTACAACATCTTGGCAGTCCATGTTGTGCCGTTCGCACGACGTCATGGCCGCCGTTTCATCTTCCAGGATGACAACGCAAGATGTCACAGGGCCAGGATCGTTACAGGTTACCTCCAACAACAGAACATCACCACATTACCTTGGCCAGCACTGAGTCCCGACCTCTCCCCCATCGAGCATGTCTGGGACATGCTTGGACAGAGGTTACGTCAACGTCAACAACGTCCTGCCAATGTCCAAGAACTTGCTGCTGCGTTGCAACAGGAATGGGACAATCTGGACCAAAATGACCTTAGACGTCTCATTAGGAGTATGCCACGTCGGATCAATGCTTGTTTGACAAACAGAGGAGGATTTACCCGTTACTGACTTGGTTGTGATGCTGTGGTAACTTTGCTGTTTGACCCCGGGTATCATTTTACCCTTATAATGGTCAGTCTGTGCCTTACTTAGTCTAACGATCATTTGGAATAAATCGATGAATGTGAACTTCATTTCATTTTGTCATTTGTTTCTTCGTCAGTTTCATTAGGTGACTTTAATAACACCTAAAAATCAAATATCCCCTACTTTTTTTGAATAGTATACTTATTACATACGTTTAGGAATTCATTGATAATATTTTTATTGACATGATTTGCTGAATTAGCCCCCCCCCCCCACACACACACACACGTGCATTTTATGTCAGATAGTATTTTTAAATTTGTACAGTGTGTTGTCTGAATATGAGCCACATTATAATTAAAGACCATACTTTTTATGGGGTCCTCGGTGACATGGCTGAAACTTACCAGGAACAAAGACCCATAAGAAGGAACCACCGAACATAGTTTGGCTGGTAAAAGGCGAACAAATAATCGATTAATTTTGGTAGACAGTAGATGTTTAATTCGTAATCTCCATTTCCAATACTTTGAGGTGATGTGTAAAAGCATTCAACAATGGAACTGAACGGTGTCTGTGATTCCCCTTAAACGGCGAACACCAAAATAACAGACACAATGCAACGTGATGATCGGGATTCCTTTATTTCCCGCTCCAACGTCGTGGGTTTTCCTGTTTTCTCCCATTGCAAAAGATCCCTACAGGCAAGTGAATTATATTCCGGACACCTGTTACCACTGTTTGTCGTGTATTTTGTACACGGTGAACAGTCCATAAGCTGATTACACTATTTTGCCTGATTACACTATTTTGCCCTTACCGTTTTTTGTCTAATGATTTGGATTGTTCGTACTTGGTTTTATTTTATTTAACCATATGTTAGTCCCGAAATGACATAGTTTGTGTCGTATGGACGTTAAACCTCATTTCTCGCTCTCTCTATCTTTTATTTCCCGCGTATCATTTATTTTGGTCTTAAAACTGTAAAAAATAATTATTTCATCAGCGCATGGGGATCACGTGGTTAAGTGGGTAAGACGCTGGCTCGCTAGCCTGGAGGTCGGGTGTTCGATCCCTGCATTGGCCGCGAAAGTTCATCCAGATTTTCCGGCGTTGTTTCCCCTTGCAAGTGATACAGGACAGAGGGCCTGGCCGAGAAAGTTCATCCAGATTTTCCGGCGTTGTTTCCCCTTGTCAGTGATACAGGACGGAGGGCCTCACAAGGACAGCTGTCTAGTCGTTCGGATGGGACGAAAAACCGAGGTCCCGTGTACACATTGGCGTGAACGTAAAAGATCCCTTGGCAGTTTGAATATAAGAGTAGGCTCTAGCGCCGCTGCCCGGGCAAAATGTCCCTCAAGCACACTGTCTTCATTGGCCAAGTTAGGAGCAGAACAGTAGGACGTTAAAACCCATTTCATTTCATCAGCGTAGAAATATTAACAGATATAAGTGAATAGAAGACATGTCTTTAAATGGCATTTAAAATATACGCCTTCTCGTATTATCAGCACATGGCATTTCTTCGTTTCGGTGTGAATTTTCCGGTAAATAAAAGAATCTCGATCATCAAGTCGCATTATCCATATTTTCTTGGCATTCATCATTCGCCGTTTTAGGAGAATCAAAGACACTGGGAACGAAATGATAACTAAAATTATATATTGCATTAACATTATGTAACTTAATAGTTTTCATAAATTAAATAACTCATCTGTTTAGAAACGTTTTCTTTTAACTTTTGATCGCCCTCTGTCCTGCATCACCAGCAAGGGGGCATCGCTGCAGAAAATCTACATTTGATCGTTACGAACGCCCCTGAATCACTATGTATATATGAGTCATGTCACGTGTATCCCTATCTTGTGAAGCACATATTGGAGACCTTGGCCCACCCTAACCTTCTTTAAAACAGGATTGTATATTTTATAATAATTTAAAGCAGGGTGTCATTTCACCGATACTATAATTCTCCAGACGTTAGTTATTTCGCCTCTAGTTGATACCTGGCATTATAAAGTCGATGTCGTCATGATATATAACTTTAAATAAAGGGTTTAATTTCTACACCGTGTCTTTCTGCGCAAATTAAATAAATGTTTCCCTCAGAACAGAGTAGGTTTTTTTTTCAAAGATACCCTACTACATTTAATTCATATCTGGTTGACTGAGAGGGGGCTTAGTAATATAAGCACTGCAGTATATTTATAACTGATGTAAACGTCACGGCGTTCTAGTAGATAACATCTCTTTTAGTCATCGGGTTTGAATGTAACCTAATATGGACTTTATGCAGGCTTTATAAAGTTATAATAACTGCGCATTTTAATATACACGTAGAAGCCCATTAACAAGCAGATTGTTTGAGTAAATAGCTCGCAACTCTACTGGTATACATCCATCTTTTAATATTCAAACTAACTGTAAGTGTATTTTTCTTTTATTAATTTGACAATGTTAAATATCGATTGACATATTTGAAAGACTATAAGTTGTCCCAAGACCACTGACAAGAGGTAACCACGCAGGAAAATCCAGACGAACGTTATAGTCCGGCAGCAAAACCCCATTTTATGCCTTGACATGGAAATATAGTCCACCTAACGTTTTGTGATGGATTATATATCTTCAATATCTGTAGATTCAGAATCCGGATGATGCCACCCTGACACCCTTGGGGAAATTTAAATATTCAAGATTGCCGCCATGAGACAATTTCCAGTTATTTAGTGGAGTAAATTTATGACAGATTCCAATGAGCTTGGGTATTCCTCGTAAAGTGACCGCTAATTCCGCTAGGGGCTCAATTCAAAATGGAGGCTCAATTTGGCGGGAAACTAATAAAGTTCTATAAAATGTTGTGTAATATATTCAAATATAGGTTTTCGGTGGATTATATATCTTATATACTAGCCGGTTCGGTTCGTTTACAGTGGGTAAAACACAACCCAGCCGCCGGTTAGATTACTGTGAGTAATATACTAACCAACATGTCCGGTTCGTTTACAGTGGGTAAAACACAACCCAGCCGCCGGTTAGATTACTGTGAGTAATATACTAACCAACATGCCCGGTTCGTTTACAGTGGGTAAAATACTAGCCGGTTAGATTACTGTGAGTAATATACTAACCAACATGTCTGGTTCGTTTACAGTGGGTAAAATACTAGCCGGTTAGATTACTGTTAGTAATATACTAACCAACATGCCCGGTTCGTTTACAGTGAGTACAACCAAACCGGTTAGATAACTGTGAGTAATAAACTAACCAACATGTCCGGTTCGTTTATATTGAGTAAAATACAACCCAACCGCTTAGATAACTGTGAGTAATATATTAACCAACATGTCCGGTTCGTTTACCAGCATTGTATTGGCCTAAACGTCTAAAACCGGATTTCCTTAAAAAGAAAAGAAAAAAGTAACGAACAATCAATGAATTCAACAAGCCGTTCACGACGACAAAACGTTTTTCCCCTGAAATGGACTAATAGTATGTTTGTCCAGAATCTATGCAGCTTGTTAATATGTCATTTGGTATAAATACTGCACCAAATCGGTTTTGTCAACTATGTCAGATCTCAATACCGACCCGGTTATAAAATAATGAAATGTATGAATGTAACTTCTTCTTGAATGTTGCCATTTGGTATAAAAACTGCCAGCAATATATTTCAAATCTCAGCTGAGCCTTTTGCAGCCCCAGTGATTTTTTAGACGCGAACAGTATACTATGTTATACCTTAACAAATGCATTGCAATTGAACTGTGGGCGTTTAAAAACATAAGCATATAGATTTGGGTGTTTAAAAACTTGGGATGTGGGAGGTTAGAAACTTTAGCAATTGGAACGTGGACCTTTAATTACTTCTAACTTTGGGCATACATAGCAATTTAATATTGTTCAATTAATCTTTATAGACTTAATTCAACGTGGTAGAGAATTAATTCCTTTTATTCCATTGAGTTTAGATATCATCTACATGTATCTATAATGTAATCAACTAGTTATATATAGTGTACAATAATTCAAGTCAATCGCAATTTTATTGTTCTAGTATAGTCAGGCCAATATATTAAAAAAACACCCCCTCAACCCACAAAAATTGCCATAAAAGGTTTCTTAACTGATTCTGGTAGGGTTTAGTGTACTTTATAACATACTAAAAGTTCACCAAAGTAGAACCCCCGGAAAAGTGTTTTTCAAGATGGCGTCAAAGATAACAAAGTAACTATCAACACAAATTTGATGATCTTGGTGTCTTTCGCTAGGTTTTTGGGGGCAAAGAACACATTAAGATCATTAAAAATAATGTTGACCATATGTCAAAAATGGCCGCTAACACCTCCAAATGACGCAAGTCCATAACTATTGACTCAAATTTGATGATCTTGATGTCTATCCCCAGGTTTTGGGGGACAAGGAAGAAATTTGGATACCACTGAGCAGATAAATCATGTCATTACTAAAACTATCTCTAACTTGGATCCAACTCTAAGATGTTGCTTCTTATGTGAGATTTTATGGGTAATTTTGTTTAAGTAACTAAGTAATAATGTTTGTAGTTCAGTTAAAAATCCGTAAGGATAGATCTACGATCAAAGTTAGACATGCGATTCCTTGCCAGGCCCTCTGTCCTACATCATCGGCAAGGGGGCATCGGTGCAGAAAATCCAACACCGGGATCTACCTGGTCTACAAAAGCCTGTAATTTTATCAACCATGACGAAGACAACAATCTTAAAACGACCTTGATATATTAATAGAATAACATGCGTGTAGCACGTGAATCAAACACTATTACTTTATTTTTTTTTTATAAAAACTGACTTCATATACATGTTTCTATTATCCTTCTGTAACATAAATACTTAGTTGAAGTTTTGAAATGATATGTTTCAAATATTTTAAAGATGTAAGATTTGAATATAGAGCTAAGGGTTTTCGCTATGATAGTTAAAAACAAGATAATGAAAAGGAAATATGTTGAAAATTTCAGTCACATTACTTCATTCTGAGCGACGTTACGGGAATAGTGGAGTATTGATTGTCATTGCTACCGCTGTTACGATGTATTCGTCAATATTTTACTACCAATAAACGGAAATGATAGTTGGTGTCAGGAATTATAAAAACATTTCATTATTCAAAGGATCTATAACATAGATCCAGCTGTGTTGCGATTAGCTTCTTATGTGAGATTTTATGGGCAATTTTGTTTAAGTTACTAAATAAGTAATAATGTTTGTATTTCAGTTAAGAATCCGTAAGGATAGATATACGATTAAAGGTAGACAAGCTATTCCTTGCTAGGCCCTGCGTCCTACATAACCGACAAGGGGGCATTGATGCAGAAAATCCAACACCAGGATCTTCCTGGTCTACATTTGATCGTTACGAACGCCCCTGAATCACCATGTATATATGAGTCATGTCACGTGTATCCCTATCTTGTGATCACTCTAGAATTTATCATTTAAGATGCAACTTTCTGGCTTTTATTGGAGCGCATATTGGAGACCTTGGACCACCCTACCCTTCTGTAAAATAGGATTGTATATTTTATAAGCATGGTGTCATTTCACTGACACTGGAACTATACAAAAGCCTGTAATGTTATCATCCATGACGAAGAAAACAACCTTAAAACGACCTTGATATATTAATAGAATAACATACGTGTAGTACGTGAATCAAACACTATCATTTGATATTTTTGATAAAAACTGACATCCTACACTTATTTTTTTTTATCCTTCTGTAATATTTTAAAGATGTTTATTATAAGATTTGAATAAAGAGCTAATGGTTTTTACTATGGTGGTTAACACCAAGATAATGAAAATGGAAGATGTTCAAAATTTCAGGCACATTACTCATTAGGGGAATAGCTGAGTAATGGTTGTCATTGCTGTTAAGATAGTGAATAAAGTCTCGATTGTCCACTTTTTAATTAGATCATTAATCGCCTATCATGTTTAAATCCGTTGAAAATCTCGAGCATCCGATGGCATCGAGATTTAATTTTGGTTCTGTCATATTAATAAAATTAATGTTTAATAATTAATTACAAAATTGCACCAGAAATATCCATAGATTACCCGACTCGTGTACTGATTATAAAATGTTCATTGTGTATTACATATTGGATATTAGGATTCCATATCTTCACCACAAGTTTGCAACATCAATATTGATTGAAATTGACCTATATGGAATTCTAATTCGTATTCTTAATTTGGAATTTTATGGCAAAATATTAAGTTAGAGACTTAGCTACAAAAAAAATAACAAAGATATGGCACTTTCTATATACCCCTCCATTAGGGTTTTCATAATTGAACTTTTCTTCTCGATTGAACTCTATCATGTGCCATGCATTTCCAATTGGGTACAAATTCATCACCAGCCAATATTAGAATTTTCCTATCAAAAATAGCGGGCCGCAACCCTCCTGAATTTTGACAAATTCATGTGTGTGCCATCCTTGTGCATTGTGCCAAGTTTTATCTTTTTATCGTAACGGGAAGTATTTTTCCGATTTTTTTAAAATGATTCACATTGGTGATGAGTTTGGACCCAATTGCCAATTGGAAACGCATGGCACATGGTAGAGTTCAATCGTGAAAAAAAAAGTTCAAAAATGAAACACCCTACGCTTCCGTTTTTATTTCAACTTTCTAGAATTGTGACATTTTTAGAAAAGGTTTCATTTTGAACCCAATTTCAAAAAACAAATTCACATTAACCCGTTGTGGCCCATCATGTTCTACCTTGCTGCGATGGATGTAGGGATCCTAACATGAAATAATTTTTAAAACCGCATCCTGTCTTCTTTTTAGGCAATTCTCCAATCGGATTAAAATACAGATCTTTATTTCGTTTCGTTTTTTATTAGATGGCCTCGATTAATATAAGGTCAGACATTTGATTAACCAATCAGCATTGATATTTCTAGTGGGATACCCAAAGTTCCGTGTACCGCACGTCCGTGCTCCGCACGCCAAGAACACGCTGCAACAGACCGTTTCATCGGCTAATCCTTTACATTCGACCATAACGCATATAACAACTATTTCAGAACCTAGTATAGTAAATATAAGTTGAACGAAATTTTGAACTATAAAATCTGTGTTTTAATTAGATGGGTAATTCTCCTGACGTAAGTGATGTATTATAAAGTCGATGTCGTCATGCTATATAACTTTAAATAAAGGGTTTCATCTTATACACACTGTGGCTTATTGCGCGCATTCTTTTATTTTTATAGACTAAAATAATTTCCTAAACTTTCTTGACAAAAAAAAACTATTTACAATTCATGTCTAGTTCTGATGCAGGACAGAGGACCTGGCAAGGACAGCTGTCTAGTCGATCGGATGGGACGGAAAACTGAGTTCCCGTGTACACATTGCCGTGCATGTAAAAGATCCCGTGACAGTTGGAATTCGAATAAACAGTAGGTCATAGTTCCATTGCCCAGGCAATTTCTATCATAGCACACTCGTAAAAGGTCCCTTGGCAGGCAGGTGGAATTCGATATAAGATTGGGCTGTAGTGCCGCTGCCCGGACAAAAGCTCTATCATAGCACACTGTATGGCGTATACCCGGTCTTCATTAGCCCAGTCGGAGCAGAATAGTAGGACGTTAAACCCCATTTCATTCAATTTCATTTCTAGTTCGGATATTGCCTGTAATGCACGTGCACTGAACAAGGTTTGGCTTTATCAATTATCAATCAGATCGTCGGATATTCCACTAAATATTTCTACACAGAAGCCAATTATTGAATAAGGGTTTAACACCTGTTAGACTTTCATCACCTGGGTCAGTAACGAACGCCATTAACATAAATATTCACTCTTCTCCAATTATCCATTAATTAATGTAGATAGATAATCAATAATCAATCCAAGTGATTGTGTTGATTTAAATTGATGAAATGATTTGACAACCTCGTGTTAGATCGTGTTTAATACTGGGGCTGTTTCTAGCAAATCAGGTTTGTTTTAAATGAAGTCTCTCTTTGTTTCTTTTTAATGTTAACAAAAACAAACCTGGCTGAACTGAACAACAATATATTTGAGTTATGCGCAAATAAAATGAATAAGTTGGGTGTGTTTAAAAATATTCTACTAAATTCAATTCATATCTTGTTGACCGAGAGCGGGCTTAGTAATATATGCACTGCATTATATTTATAACCAATGTAGAGGTCACATCGTTTTACTTGAGAAGATCTCTATTGTTGATTGTACATCGGTTTTAGATGTAACTTAAAGTAGGTAAGTCTCTAACTCAATATCATCCAAGTCCTCGACATTGAAAACATGAATTATTTAAATCAACATTGATGTTGTGATTTTATCGGGAGAAGATGGGCTTCTGATATCCAGTATTTAAGATTAAATAAACATTTAACCATTGGTACGCGAATCGCGTATCATAATGCGTTTCAGCGCCATTTGTAACAAGGGACTCGAAGAACGAGGCTGGAAATATTCCACAAGTCATTTCAAACGGTAACGTCATATTCTTATCTGGAGAGCATTCTTAATAAATACTATCGGTGCAGACTGGAATAACCAGACGCTAGAGATTGTCATTCGATTGAGACTTGAAATTAGAGTAATAGCGGAAACGATTGAATGTAAATCAGTTTACATACATTCATATTTACATTATTGTATGCGTTTCGACAATTTTTTGGCAATTTCTAGGTCCCAAATAGAAGTGATTTAGCTCCTTTAATTTGTACCTATAATGCAGGCTTTGTGACATTATAATAACTGCGCATTTTATTATAGAAGCCCAGTAACAAGCTGCGTGTTGAAGTGAATAGCTCATAGTTCTATTGGTATACATCTACCTGTTAAAATTCAAGCTAACTGTAAGTGTATTGTTCTAGTAATAATTTGACAATGTTAGATATTAAGTTAATGACATATTCACATGAAAATTTAAAAGGGAATTAATTTAAAAGATAAAAGGAGAAAATGATAATTTCTGAATGTTAGTTCTAATGGGGTTATTTACATGTAGAGTAGATGAAATGATTTTGCTGCCACGCCCAGAATTCACTTGGCTAATAAGAAACTTTTGTTGTAATTCTCCATTTTTGGGTATATAATAAATTGGTTATAGATAATTTAATGAATGAATTTAAACAGGAAATTTACGTAACCGTGTCTTAAAGTCTCAATACCACTCTTGTTGTAACTGAATAATATGTCCCAATCTTTATTCTGGTCAACAAATTGTACTATTTTACAATATTCCAATTAATTGATGATACAAATTTCATCTTA
Organism: Patella vulgata; assembly: GCF_932274485.2. Classification (NCBI taxonomy): domain Eukaryota; kingdom Metazoa; phylum Mollusca; class Gastropoda; family Patellidae; genus Patella; species Patella vulgata. The sequence continues at coordinate 57,865 of NW_026606045.1, forward strand.
ACACACCTAATTTAAAAAATTGGAAAAATTAAACTTAATGTGACTTGGATTTGAAAATATTTTCGAACCCTATGGACAAGTAGAATAGGATGTAATGAATAATTTACACAAGAGGTGGGACACCTAAACATCTAGTACTTAGAATAAGGCTATTTTTTCTTTTCTGGAGCTGTCAAGCCAGCAAGAGTGTTATTGTCCCTTTAATGCTGATGCGGTTTTAATTTTACCCTCTCTGAAATACATCCACCTACAATTCAAGCCAGTCGTAAGTCTATTATAACATTTAACTACATTCATATAAGATATAGCTCATAGCGTCCCTTGACAGGATTGCAGGACGGAGGGCCTGGAAAGGGGCAATATATAGCCGTTCGAATAATGTGGATGTATATTGCCGTCGCCTCTGTCTGTGCGGGTGTGTTTGTGTGCAATTCTTAAGTGATCATCTTGAAACTTTACATACTTATTCCTTATACCCTCAGGATGACCCCTATTGTTTTTGGTGCATGCCCGACCCCCAGGGGCAGAGCCGCGCCCATTTCTTGTATTTGTTTCTTAGCGTATCATTTTAAAACTTTGCATACTTATTCTTATTTCATTTGAAAATGGATCGGAAAACAGGCTGGGCCTATGTTGACTCCTTTCCAGAATTTACAAAAATAAGTTTAATTTATGTACATACAGAACATAATATTATATAAAACAAGAACATATAAAAATACAAAATATAAAATTATTTCAGATTTAAATATAAACTAAACATTTATACATTTATACAGCATACAGTTGTCCGTTCCGTTACTTTATATTAATATGGTACCAATGTAGTAGTGCCTATTGTTTGTGGTGAATGCCTAGCCCCCCAGGGGCAGAGCCACGCCTATTTTCTTTGTGTGTGTCTGTGTTATTTACAGGTCCATGCCAAACCCTCAAACACAGCTATGAACTTAGCAGTAGACACCAGTGAATACGCAATTGGGATCACGTGGTTTGTCGCATTTTCTGAGTGTGCCTTTAAAAATTTCGCGACACACTTTGGAAGATCTCGCTCGCGGCACACTAGTTGAGAATTACTGGTCTACAGACTGCAATTCTGAATGGATTATCTTGGAAATGAAATGAAATGAAATGGGGTTTAACGTCCTACTCTTCTGCACCTAACCTGGGCTAATTGAAGACGGGCATACGCCATACAGTGTGCTATGAGGGAAATTTTGCCCGGGCAGCGGCGCTACGGCCTACTCTTATATCGAATTCCAACTCCCAAGGGATTTTTTACGTGCACGTCAATGTGTACACGGGACCTCGGTTTGTCGTCACATCCGAACGACTAGGCAGCTGTCCTTGTCAGGCCCTCCGTTCTGCATCACTGACAAGGGGAAGGATTATCTTGGAACTTTGCATATTTATTCCTTATACCGTAAAGACAGCAACTATTTTTTTTTTTCTGTAAATTTGCTAAAACAAACCCAACGCCTAGACCTCTTTTCCTCTTTTCATATTACAGCCATTTTATATTTCTTTCTCTTCATTTTAAAAAGTACCATATCTATGAAAGCTGTAATGTGGACGTATATTGCAGCGGTACCGATGCTCTAGTTGTAGTAGGCTGTTAAATCCAATTTCATTTCATTTCAGTTTATATGAAAACCAAAAATCGCCGTCCTAATAATCCCTCGGGCTGGAAGTAAGGACATCTTGATAAAGCAATCGAGTAACCCGAATTAATTAAGAGAGAAATGGGTTTTAGCGTCCACTTGACATAAATTAGGTCATTTCGGGACTAACATATGGTTCAGTTTCATTTCAATAATTCGCTACGGCTTTTTAACAGTTGGGGGAAACCGGTGGACCCGGAGAAAAGGTAGAAGGTAGGACAGGCGACCACAACTCAATGACAAACCTTATGATGCAACGCGCACGCGATAACCATTCCTCCAGTGGGGGGAAACCGTATGATGCAACGCGTTAATCATTCGCCCCCCCCCCCCAAAGAACCAATGCATCTTTCCGTCAACCAAACAAACTTTATTATTGTTCTTTATGTTTTATCTGAGAGATTTCCAGTTTTAGAATGGATGAGACCAATGTACCACGAGATGACAAACCGGCTAAAAGAGAAAGTTCAAACGGGAGTGATGATGAAATGGAACACCTGATACCAACTAAAATAGGTAAATTGATAACTTTCAAATTAAATTCTCTACTTGTAACGATTGCTATTCTGTATTACTGTTGTATTATGGAAATAGTAACTTGTAACGATTGTTATACTGTATTACTGTTATATTATGAAACTATTGCATTATTAAAACTATATTTGTCCTTGATCTGTCAACTTTATACAACAGTTTAGTCAACTATCATTCAGATCCACTGTATAGGTGGGGTATATTTGACTTATTACATTTTTATTGTTTTCTAGTAAAATTATCTGATGAAAGTGAAAGTGGGAATATCGAACCAAAACATGAACTCCAGAAGATACAGGAAAGGTAAATATCTATTATAACGTTTATAATGTACAGGTTGGATAACTATTATTATTATTATTATTATTCATAAACTGGGGGATTGGATGGCCGAATGGTTAGCACGTGCGCGCTGTATCATAAGGTCTGTCATTGAGTTAACTAGTGTGGTTTCAATTCCCCGGTTGTACGTGGTCGCCTGTCCAACCTCGTGGGTTTTTCTCCGGTTCCTCCGGTTTCCAGCCTTTGCTAAAGACCCCTTCGCGCAAGCGAATTATTGAAATAAGGATGAATCATGTTAGTTTGCTTTGAGTGGACGTAAAACCTCATCTCTCTCTCTCTCTCTCTCTCTCTCTCTCTCTCTCTCTCTCTCTCTCTATATATATATATATATATATATATATATATATATATATAAATAAACTATCATTGCTATAAATAAATTAAAATGATGTACTACCGTTGAAAAGCCTCTAAGAATAAGTGAGTTTTCAGATTTTTCTTAGATAACGCCACGATGAACTGGTTCTTTTGGGGTAGTATTTCAAATGGCTAATACCACGTGTTGTTCTTTGTTTTATGAGTCAACATGGCTAATACCACATACATGTAGTTTGTTCCACTGAAGAGGGACATATATGGTGGGGGGGGGGGGCAGAGTTTATTTAAGTATCTATACGTGTATGTTAGAACGTGTATATGAACTTAAAGGATCAGTCTCGATTATATTTTGGAGAATAAAACTGCTTGATTTAGTGTTAAAGGCTCTTAAAATCCTCTACCTTAGGCTCGCGCAACTAACTTAATATACGTGATACATGTTCAAACAACTTAAACCCATCAGTCTTCATCGTATTATGTGGTGTCTGGATGAAACCAGTTTAGTTTGCTAATTTATCATTTGTACTTGATAACGATAAGAGAATAATTGTCGTAACGTCGTGCTATATGTGTATAAACCAGTGATTGTATTCCATATAAATTGTGTTGTGGTTTTCAGACTTTTATTTCATGAACTTTCTGTAGGTAAAATATATCTTTCGTTATCAAGTACAGCACGTGCGACATGCACTGTATAAATCTCTAAAGGAAAGGCAATAGGTATCAGGTCACCAAACGAAAAAAATTGAACCGAAATCTTAAAATGGTTACGTGTCCGGATAAGCGGTTTTGACGTTCACGTCCAAACGACTCAATATTTTGAACTGAAATTTTGAGAGATGTTAAATACACCATTCCTCTATGGGCCTATTTCGGCGCCTAAATTTCATACGTAGGCCTACACGGACTAATATATTTCTGAGATTCTGTTAAAATCGACATGGTCCCTTTACCTCTAAAGGAGATAGGTAACCAATGAAGATTATACAATATGGGACGAATTATCACCCTACCTTCAGAATTTTACACTTTTTGCACTTTATAAATTATTGCGTTAGAACAAAGTTTGACTAATTTGACGTAGTAACAGATACAGGTGAATGACTATTATAACAATTAAAAGATAAGACTGTTTGGATTAACTACCCTTTTAAAAAAGAAATAACATGCTTAATCTTTGACATAATCATCAATATTTTCATGTTTTACAGATTATCTCAAGCTGTTGATGACGTCAACATTGATCTAACGGAGACCATATTAAAAGAACTACAGCCAGATGACGTCAGAAGACTACAAGACGTCATTATAAGTTTAACCTGTCAATCATTAGAGAGAAGATATTTATCACTTGTTAAGTGTTTATTTAATAATATTATAATATTACAATCTGATGGTCAACTTGATATTAATTTAAATATACAGTTAATGATATGTGCTATAAAATCAGATTTTGTTGAAGGTATTCAGTATCTCTATAGTAAGAAATTATATTTACAGGTTGAACATGACAATAAAGTATGGAATGCTTTGTTAGAATCTGTTAAGTATAACAGTTTCAATATTACTAAATATCTTTTAACAATTTCTGATTTAAATCTCAATCTAGACTCTGATAAAACTATATTAATGTTTGCTAAATCTGGTAAAATGTTGTCAATTCTTTTAAGTAATGATCAAATCAAGAACATGATTAATTATAAATCTAAATCTGGTCACCCTGTGTTATATCACTGTATAGAAAACACTGATGATGTTGCCGAATGTTTAAACTGTATTAACATTCTAACAGAAGCTGGAGCTGAATTCGACAAGTTCAATCTAAATAAATCATTACAATATGTTATTTATAAGTATGGTAATAAAGATACATGTGACGGTATTATATCATTATTACTACAACACGGTGCTGACGTTAATCAGGTTGACGGGTATCTCACACCTTTAACATGTGCTATACTACAACATGGTGATAAAGATACCTGTTTAGGTATTATATCATTATTACTACAACATGGTGCTGATGTTAATCAGATTGACGAGTATAACTCACCTTTAACATGTGCTATAGAATACCATGGTGATAAAGATACCTGTTTAGGTATTATATCATTATTACTACAACATGGTGCTGATGTTAATCAGGTTGACGGGTATCTCACACCTTTAACATGTGCTATAGAATACCATGGTGATAAAGATACATGTGACGGTATTATATCATTATTACTACAACATGGGGCTGACGTTAATCAGGTTGACGGGTTGAATTACTCACCTTTAACATGTGCTATAAAACACCATGGTGATAAAGATACATGTGTGGGTATTATATCATTATTACTACAACATGGTGCTGATGTTAATATGTACTCACCTTTAAGATTTGCTATATTACAACATGGTGATAAAGATACCTATTTAGGTATTATATCATTATTACTACAACATGGTGCTGATGTTAATCAGATTGACGGGTGGGATAGATCACCTTTAACATGTGCTATACTACAACATGGTGATAAAGATACCTGTTTAGGTATTATATCATTATTACTACAACATGGTGCTGATGTTAATCAGATTGACGAGTATAAGTCACCTTTAACATGTGCTATAAAACACCATGGTGATAAAGATACATGTGTGGGTATTATATCATTATTACTACAACATGGTGCTGATGTTAATATGTACTCACCTTTAAGATTTGCTATATTACAACATGGTGATAAAGATACCTATTTAGGTATTATATCATTATTACTACAACATGGTGCTGATGTTAATCAGATTGACGGGTGGGATAGATCACCTTTAACATGTGCTATAGAACACCATGGTGATAAAGATTCCTGTTTAGGTATTATATCATTATTAATACAACATGGTGCTGATGTTAATCAGGTTGACTGGTTCTATCACTCACCTTTAACATGTGCTATAGAATTCCATGGTGATAAAGATACATGTTTAGGTATTATATCATTATTACTACAACATGGGGCTGACGTTAATCAGGTTGACGGGTTGAATTACTCACCTTTAACATGTGCTATATGGTACCATCGTGATAAAGATACATGTTTAGGTATTATATCATTATTACTACAACACGGTGCTGATGTTAACCTGTTTGACCGGTTTAACTCACCTTTAACATGTGCTATAGTACACCATGGTGATAAAGATACATGTTTAGGTATTATATCATTATTACTACAACATGGTGCTGATGTTAATATGTACTCACCTTTAAGATTTGCTATATTACAACATGGTGATAAAGATACCTATTTAGGTATTATATCATTATTACTACAACATGGTGCTGATGTTAATCAGATTGACGGGTGGGATAGATCACCTTTAACATGTGCTATAGAACACCATGGTGATAAAGATTCCTGTTTAGGTATTATATCATTATTAATACAACATGGTGCTGATGTTAATCAGGTTGACGGGTTCTATCACTCACCTTTAACATGTGCTATAGAATTCCATGGTGATAAAGATACGTGGTTAGGTATTATATCATTATTACTACAAAAAGGGGCTGATCCTACCCAGAGTGTCGAAACAACAACGCCTTTAATGTATGCCGCCCAATACGCCCACTATATAGATATTGTTAAATTAGTGCTTGTAGATATTGTTAATGTAAATAGAACTAATGATCTGGGTTTATCAGCTTGTAGACATTGTTTTGTAAAAACGGCGAAACGTAAATATTATGGGACCTGGGTGAGTAAAAGGGATTTTAAAACTACTCTGGCTATCTTTAAACTTTTAGTCGAGTCTGGTGCTAATTTGGTTGCTAATGGTCCCGAACTACTGTACGATATTATGAAATTCGGTCAATTAAATATTTTTGAGTATTATATAGGATTAAAGCCATTAGTGGATAGTTTTACTGAAACAACCAATCGAAATATTTTTCATCTCTTGGCCCAAGTGAAATATGAGTTTACACCAGAGAAGTTTAATTGGTTGTTTAATTATAATATTGATATAAATCATAAAGATTCTTTAACTAACACTCCTCTTATTATTGGGGCTTTCTTATTGAACCATAAATACCTGGACTTGATAACAAAATACAGTCCTACACGTGATGTTAATATACCAAACAATAAAGGTCATACAGCCATACACAGTGCTGTAATCGGGTGCCTATTATCTAAGTCTAGACTGAACCAAACTGGAAATTTGATGGACGATTCACTGAGTGAACACTATAAAACTTTTCAAGAATGTGTCATACTTTTACTTGATGCTGGTGGAAATATTAATAGTCAGGACAATAATGGAAATACTGCTTTGATCTTAGCGGCCAAGAAAAATGATAAATTTATTGTACGTTTACTACTTGAATTGGGCTCAAATATCAGTATTTTAGAAAACAAATATGACACATCTGCTTTACAATATCTAGACCTTGATTATAGTAGACATTTTGTGAAAATGTTTTTGATGAGAGGTGGCCATAAACTTCTGAATTTACCAGGACCAGATGGCAATACACTGATACAGCGAGCTTTACTTTTCCCTACATGTTTTGAACCAGAGAAAACTGTTGGTCTAATAAGATATTTAGTTGCCGAAAACTGCTGCCTTCAGCATCTAACATCTGTATCTACTGAAACCAATTTCTACAATGACGATGTTCATTTAGATGATTTTGACAGTAAAGAGAGAAATAAACTTAGACAACTACTTTATCGAAGTGGGGCTCCAGAAGAAGAGATTGTTTCCACTGTTAATTTCAAAATGGAGGATGCGCGAGATAGAGGAGATGAGATGTTTTACTCGGAAAACAGGGAGAAATTCAAGTTTGTATGTTTTAACTTATCTCTTGAAGGAAAGTGTATAAGACTCATCAGGCAGAAATTGGGACTAGAAATAAAGAAGAAAGTTGAACAACTACAGATACCTAAACCTCTGGTGAAGAAGATCTTACTGGTTGATCTTCTTCCTAAAAAATACTTTATCCGTTATTCCATGGATGATTATTATGATGAGGATAATACGAGGGAAGATACCGATGATGATGATGATGATGATGATGATGATGATGATGATGATGATGGTGATGATGATGATTTCCGGGATAGCGATAATGATTTTGACGGCTACGATTACCAAGTTTATCTAGGTGGTGATGACATACCTGATGATGTTATAGATGAGGTCGATGTTAGTGCGGATGTTAGTGATGATATATCTGATGATGTTGTTATAGACGAGGATGATACGGGTACGGATTTTAGTGATAGTGATGACATGATGGATGTTGAAGGGTATGGATGTTATAGATGAGAAAGATACAGATATGGATATTAGTGATGGTGATGACAAGATGGATGTTGAAGGATGATTTTGTTATAGATGAGGATAATAAAGATATGGATGTTAGTGATGGGGATGGATGTTGAAGGATGGTGTTGTTGTAGATTAGGATTATAAAGAACAGATGTTAGTAGTGGTCAGGACAAGATGGATGATTGGATGATGATAATGATGATGAAGAGGTGAATGTTGATGGGTGACCATGTCGCGGGTATAACACAAATAGTGATGATATCCATATATAGTCCTACTTAATCAGAATGGATAACATTTTTACAGAGTCAAGATGGAAAACGTCCTACATTTCTACACCGATTGCGTTAATAAATACGGGGGGACATTGTGATGTACGTCTTACAGACGAAGAAATTGATCTCGAAAGGGCATTGGATGATGATAATGATGATGATGATATACTCCTACGATCTGGACCACCATGTTATTATTATTAATGGTTTATCACCACCATGCTATTATTAATGGTTTATCAACACAATGTTATTATAAATGGTTTATCATCACCCCACCATATTATTATTAATGGTTTATCACCATCATGTAATTATTAATGGCTTATCACTACCATGTTATTATTAATGGTTTATCACCACCGTGTTATTATTAATAGTTTATCAGCACCGTGTTATTATTAATGATTTATCCCCACCATGTTATTATTAATGGCTATTCAGCACCATGTTATTATTAATGGTTTATCAGCACCGTGTTATTATTAATGGTCTATCACCACCATGTTATTATTAATGGTTTATCACCACCGTGTTATTATTAATGGTTTATCACCGCCATGTTATTATTAATGGTTTATCATCACCGTGTTATTATTAATGGTTCATCAGCACCATGTTATTATTAATGGTTTATCACCACCATGTTATTAGTAATGACTTGTCAGCACCATGTAGCACCATGTTATTATTAATGGTTTATCACCACCATGTTATTAGTAATGACTTGTCAGCACCATGTTATTATTAATGGTTTATCACCACCATGTTATTAGTAATGGTTTGTCAGCACCATGTTATTATTAATGGTTTATCACCATGTTATTATTAATGGTTTATCAGCACCATGTTATTATTAATAGTTTATCAGCACCGTGTTATTATTAATGGTTTATTACCACCATGTTATTATTAATAATTTATCACCACCATGTTATTATTAATTGTTTATCACCACCATGTTATTATTAATAGTTTGTCACCACCATGTTATTATTAATGGTTTATCACCACCATGGTATTATTAATAGTTTGTCAGCACCATGTTATCATTACTGGTTTATCAGCACCATGTTATTATTAATGGTTTATCACCACCGTGTTATTAATAATGGTTTATCACCACCATGTTATTATTAATGGTTTATCACCACCATGGTATTATTAATAGTTTATCACCTCCATGTTATTATTAATGGTCTATCACCACCATGTTATTATTAATGGTTTATCACCACCATGTTATTATTAATGGTTTATCAACACCATGTTATTATTAATGGTTTATCAGCACCATGTTATTATTAATGGTTTATCACAACCATGTTGTTATTAATGGATTATCAGCACCGTGTTATTATTAATGGTTTATCACCACTGTGTTATTATTAATGGTCTATCAGCACCATGTTATTATTAATAGTTTATCACCACCATGTTATTAATAATAGTTTATCACCACCATGTTAATTATTAATGGTTTATCAGCACCATGTTATTATTAATAGTTTATCACCACCATGTTATTATTAATGGTTTATAAGCACCATGTTATTATTAATAGTTTATCACCACCATGTTATTATTAATGGTTTATCACCATCATGTTATTATTAATGGTTTATCAGCACCATGTAATTATTAATAGTTTATCTGCACCATTTTATTATTAATGATTTTTCAGCACCGTGTTATCACCATCATGTTATTATTAATGGTTTATCACCACAATGTTATTATTAATGGTTTATTGCCACCATGTTATTATTAATGGTTTATCACCACCATGTTATTATTAATACTTTATCACCACCGTGTTATTATTAACGGTCTATCACCACCATGTTATTATTAATGGTTTATCACCACCGTGTTATTATTAATAGTATATCAGTACCGTGTTATTATTAATGGTCTATCACCACAATGTTATTATTAATGGTTTATTGCCACCATGTTATTATTAATGGTTTATCACCACCATGTTATTATTAATAGTTTATCACCACCGTGTTATTATTAACGGTCTATCACCACCATGTTATTATTAATGGTTTATCACCACCGTGTTATTATTAATAGTTTATCACCACCGTGTTATTATAAATGGTTTATCACCACCAGGTTATTATTAATAGTTTATCAGCACCATGTTATTATTAATGGTTTATCACCACCATGTTATTATTAATAGTTTATCACCACATTATTATTATTAATGGTTTATCACCACCATGTTATTATATGTTCATGTTTAATGCTGTATAATAAATGCAGATATGATAAATTTTTGTGTTTTAAAAGGCAAATTATTTCACTCGTTCCCGTCTTCGACTAAAACTTCCCGGTATGACACGCTTGATCTCGCCCAATGATAATGATGATGAAGAGGTGAATGTTGATGGGTGACCATGTCGCGGGTATAACACAAATAGTGATGATATCCATATATAGTCCTACTTAATCAGAATGGATAACATTTTTACAGAGTCAAGATGGAAAACGTCCTACATTTCTACACCGATTGCGTTAATAAATACGGGGGGACATTGTGATGTACGTCTTACAGACGAAGAAATTGATCTCGAAAGGGCATTGGATGATGATAATGATGATGATGATATACTCCTACGATCTGGACCACCATGTTATTATTATTAATGGTTTATCACCACCATGCTATTATTAATGGTTTATCAACACAATGTTATTATAAATGGTTTATCATCACCCCACCATATTATTATTAATGGTTTATCACCATCATGTAATTATTAATGGCTTATCACTACCATGTTATTATTAATGGTTTATCACCACCGTGTTATTATTAATAGTTTATCAGCACCGTGTTATTATTAATGATTTATCCCCACCATGTTATTATTAATGGCTATTCAGCACCATGTTATTATTAATGGTTTATCAGCACCGTGTTATTATTAATGGTCTATCACCACCATGTTATTATTAATGGTTTATCACCACCGTGTTATTATTAATGGTTTATCACCGCCATGTTATTATTAATGGTTTATCATCACCGTGTTATTATTAATGGTTCATCAGCACCATGTTATTATTAATGGTTTATCACCACCATGTTATTAGTAATGACTTGTCAGCACCATGTAGCACCATGTTATTATTAATGGTTTATCACCACCATGTTATTAGTAATGACTTGTCAGCACCATGTTATTATTAATGGTTTATCACCACCATGTTATTAGTAATGGTTTGTCAGCACCATGTTATTATTAATGGTTTATCACCATGTTATTATTAATGGTTTATCAGCACCATGTTATTATTAATAGTTTATCAGCACCGTGTTATTATTAATGGTTTATCACCACCATGTTATTATTAATAATTTATCACCACCATGTTATTATTAATTGTTTATCACCACCATGTTATTATTAATAGTTTGTCACCACCATGTTATTATTAATGGTTTATCACCACCATGGTATTATTAATAGTTTGTCAGCACCATGTTATCATTACTGGTTTATCAGCACCATGTTATTATTAATGGTTTATCACCACCGTGTTATTAATAATGGTTTATCACCACCATGTTATTATTAATGGTTTATCACCACCATGGTATTATTAATAGTTTATCACCTCCATGTTATTATTAATGGTCTATCACCACCATGTTATTATTAATGGTTTATCACCACCATGTTATTATTAATGGTTTATCAACACCATGTTATTATTAATGGTTTATCAGCACCATGTTATTATTAATGGTTTATCACCACCATGTTGTTATTAATGGATTATCAGCACCGTGTTATTATTAATGGTTTATCACCACTGTGTTATTATTAATGGTCTATCAGCACCATGTTATTATTAATAGTTTATCACCACCATGTTATTAATAATAGTTTATCACCACCATGTTAATTATTAATGGTTTATCAGCACCATGTTATTATTAATAGTTTATCACCACCATGTTATTATTAATGGTTTATAAGCACCATGTTATTATTAATAGTTTATCACCACCATGTTATTATTAATGGTTTATCACCATCATGTTATTATTAATGGTTTATCAGCACCATGTAATTATTAATAGTTTATCTGCACCATTTTATTATTAATGATTTTTCAGCACCGTGTTATCACCATCATGTTATTATTAATGGTTTATCACCACAATGTTATTATTAATGGTTTATTGCCACCATGTTATTATTAATGGTTTATCACCACCATGTTATTATTAATAGTTTATCACCACCGTGTTATTATTAACGGTCTATCACCACCATGTTATTATTAATGGTTTATCACCACCGTGTTATTATTAATAGTATATCAGTACCGTGTTATTATTAATGGTCTATCACCACAATGTTATTATTAATGGTTTATTGCCACCATGTTATTATTAATGGTTTATCACCACCATGTTATTATTAATAGTTTATCACCACCGTGTTATTATTAACGGTCTATCACCACCATGTTATTATTAATGGTTTATCACCACCGTGTTATTATTAATAGTTTATCACCACCGTGTTATTATAAATGGTTTATCACCACCAGGTTATTATTAATAGTTTATCAGCACCATGTTATTATTAATGGTTTATCACCACCATGTTATTATTAATAGTTTATCACCACATTATTATTATTAATGGTTTATCACCACCATGTTATTATATGTTCATGTTTAATGCTGTATAATAAATGCAGATATGATAAATTTTTGTGTTTTAAAAGGCAAATTATTTCACTCGTTCCCGTCTTCGACTAAAACTTCCCGGTATGACACGCTTGATCTCGCCCACATCAATTCCCAGTATAGCAATCTTTTTCTTGCCCACACCCAGTCAAATGTTCAGTACGCTTTATTTTGCCCACATCCAGTCCAGGTACAATACTCTTTTCTTCGCCCACATCAAAGTCCAGGTACAACATTCGTCATCTCGCCCTCATCCAGTTCCGTTTTGTCATGATTTATCTTGCGCACATACAGTCTAGTCCAAGTACAGCGCGCTTTATCCCGTCCACATCCAGTTCCAGAACGTCACATTTTATCACGCCCACATCCAGTTCCGGTACGCTTGCGCGTAGGGGTCTTTAGCAGTGGGAGGAAACCGGGGGAGCCAGAGAAAACCCAAGAGGATGGACAGGCGACCCTACTCCTTGAGTCAATGACAGCCCTTGTGATACAGCACGCACGTGCTAACCATTCGGTCATCCAACCCACATCGAACGTTATATGGTTTGGAAATATTATTTCAAATATAAGCTAAATTAACAGTATTTGTTTTTTTTTTTAAGTGCAGTATTTGGAGAATTTTATTTGATTTTTTTTTTTACAGTTGAGCCAATTAATATTTATATTCTGTTGGTCTATATTAGCATAAGGTACAATTACTGAGTTTAATACTAAGCGACGTTTCGACGAGAATACTGTCGTCTTTATCAAGCCCATCTCTCTCTCTCTCTCTCTCTCTCTCTCTCTCTCTCTCCAAATTTCAGCACTCCTTCCAACATTCAACCAGACGAAGAACGAATCGTTTATATCAACATAATGGTCCCGACCGGGTGCGCAATCACCAAATGAGCACGCAGTGAGCTAGGCTGAAGTGTAAAAATTCTAAATTCGTTGATGTTGATGCTAAACGTGTAAAGCGTCAATGAAGAAGACGTTTTTCGTCTAAATAATAGAAAAAAGATGAAATAGAATTAAAATTTACACTGAACAAATACAGGGGCGGATCTAGGAATTTTGAAAAGGGGGGGCGCCGCAAAATAAGGGCACTGACCGCGGAGACGGGGCACGCCGCTGAGAGGGGATTTTCTTTTTGGTGGGGGGGGGGAGTCCCCAAGAAAATAATCCGTCATTTCCTTGCATCTGTAGCCATTCCAAGAGCTATTTGGCTGATATTGTCGTCTAAGTAAACGTTCGGAAATCGTTGAAAAATAGCCTTAAAATCGAGCAAAAAAGCCAGTTGAACATGCGACTCGAAAATTGTCAATGCGAGCGAGGCATTATGATGGGAAAAAAGACGAATCTATTCCCTAGCCACTTCACTATTTAAGCCTTGTAACTTGTACTTTGTACTGTCCACACATGAAACAATGCTACATCAAGTTGCACTCATGCGCGTCGGTGAAGGGCATGAGTGTATTCGCCGCCGATTCCACAAGATATCTGTCTATAGCCACTCTATAGGATTAGGGCACCGTCAGCTAAACAACAAGAATTCGTTTGAAAGTGAAAGCATTAATTTGACCAGACTGGTGTGTTTGAATCGATGGTTTGGGTCATTTGGGATCCCTGCAACGGGTTGGGAACGGACATATTTGGGTCTGAGAAAGGGCACTTTCAGCAGTAAAAAAATGCACTGTCGAAAATTAGGGGGGGGGGCGCCCCTCGCCCCCATCCCCTTAAATCCGCCTCTGAAATAAAGAAGTTAGAAGTTACATGAATAGAAGTTAAAAATTACATGAACTGAAGTTAGAAATTAGACGATAGCATGTTAAAATTTTGAATCTAATATACCGCCATAGTTCTCAAGCGTTTACTGCGTTTAGTGTAAAATAACGCATGTTCAGTTACAAATAATACGTGCTGGAAAACGACACTACACGTAAAGTAAAACGTTCAAGACAAACCTGCGGACAAAACAATATCAAATGAAATGAGTGACTCCTCGGATACCCGTGAGCGTCCACTGCGCTGTAAACTTTAACGATGTATTATGTAAGAGCTAAATCTGTCTATTGGACTTGGAGATTTTAGTTTGCATAGGCGTACGAGCCAGGGGGTGGGGGGGGCAGGGTGGCAGGGCAGCTGCCCCCCTAACTTTCGGGCAATCTGACTTTTCAGGCAGACGGGTAAAGTGATAAAAAAAAAATTTCATCTACACGGCAAAGAAAAAGTGTCCGGAAACTAATAAAACATTAATTTTACGTGCGTGCTGGAATAGCAGGAAAACGCGTTTGCGGCCGTCAAATATTCCAAAATTTTCTTGGGGGTGTCTACATCCGGCTAGCTATTCAACTACCAATTATGCCCCGGTCAGACCCGGGTAGCGTCCTGCGGCGACCTTAGGGCGACCAGAAAATGGACAAAGTCGCCAGCAAACGGGAACACAACGCGAGAAAATGTCCCCAAAAATTACAAACTTGAAAAAAGCCACGTTCTCACAGCTTTCTAGGTCAGATCTCAGCGCCTTTGGCGTTTGTATTGAACATGCTCAAAGCAAACGCCGTGATTCGGGGATCATTGGTGACCATGGAGACCACAGCACGATATCTGGCGTTTTTACCACGCTTATGGCTATCTTGACGCGCTCTGAAACCATTTTCCGTCGCCGTAGCACCCCGGTCTAATTTCGGTATACCCTCCTGACTGATTGACGTTTTTCCCACTTACTGAAAATATTATTGCTACACAATCATTATGTCTGATCGGGTACATATTATTGTTTTATTAATTTTATGAAATAAGTCTACTGCGATGTAGTTTTGCTCTAAAAAATGAGAAAAACTGTCATAAACCATTTATTCACTTGTGAAGCCAAATTGCAGATCTTGAGATTGGTCTAAAAATAATTTGTTATTAAGATATTTATTCACTTGCGAAACCAATAATCAACACTCTATTATTTTTATTTTATTTTATTTATTTATTAATTCTTATTTATCTATTTTCTATTTATTTATTTATTCAAAATTACTTATCTACTTATTTGTACCATGGGGGATTGGATGGCCGAGTGGTTAGCACGTGAATGTGTTAGTCCCGAAATGACCTAGTTTGCTCGCGTATCATTTATTTTGGTCTTAAAACTGTAAAAAATAATAATTATTTCATCAGCGTATGGGGATCATGTGACTAACTGGGTAAGATGCTGGCTCGCTAGTCTGGAGGTCGGGTGTTCGATCCCTGCATTGGCCGAGAAAGCTCACCCAGATTTTCCGGCGTGGTCGGTCCCTCCTTGTCAGTGATGCAGGACGGAGAGCCTGACAAGGACAGCTGTCTAGTCACCCGGATGATACGAAAAACCGAGGTCCCGTGTACACATTGGCGTGCACGTAAAAGATCCCTTGACAGTTGGAATTCGATATAAGAGTAGGCCATATTGCCGCTGTCCCTCGTAGCACACTGTATGGCGTATGCCCGTCTTCATTAGCCCAGTTCGAAGCAAAACAGTAGGACGTTAAAACCCAGTTTATTTCTTTATGCCATTATATTGTATAATAATCTATCTCGAAATTAATACTGTTTCAAACAACCCTCAGCAATTTACGATTAGTAACCGGGTGGGGGGGGTGGATGGCTGAATGGCTGAATGGTTAGCGTGTGTGCACTGTATCATAAAGTCTGTCATTGAGTCAACTGGCGTGGTTTCGATTCCCCGGCTGTACGTGACAAGGAGTAGGCTCGCCTGTCCAAACTCGCGAGTTTTCTCCGGGTCCTCCCACTGCTAAAGACCCCTACGCGCAAGCGAATTATTGAAAAAAAAAAAATAAACCATATGTTAGTCCAGAAACGACCTGGTTTGTGTCGGGTGGACGTTAAACCCCATTTATCTCTCTCTTGGGATTAGATACCTGATGTAATTTTAATATTAACCCACTTAAGTGGATTACAAATATTCTTTGTCTTAACGACTTAGCTGCTGGTGGGCGTACAATATGTGGGTATATATTGTCGTCATAACAACTATTGACACGCGCGGTGAATACTTTAGAACATTTGCATTTTTTTGTGGTGGTAAAAGAGATTTAATCATCCTTTTGGTTTAAATAACATTTTTAAAACACGAAAAAGACATTTCTGTTATTCAACATTAATTTTTAGTCTCTTTAATTTGCTATGTCTTTTAGGATATTAAATGTTTATTTTTGAAAGATATTAAATAAAATGTGATTTATGATTTTCTCCCTTAAAAGAAGTTATCGTTCTTGAATTCCGATCCGCGTGAAGAACAATATAACGTTAAATCATCCCCATATCATTTCATAGAAGAATATATAGCAGTGCCACTAGGTATGAATGTCTCGCCAAAGCAAGGTATGTCAGCGGATTACATCTAAAATTCGGGTAATTTATTTATTTATGAATATTATTAAGAAAATAAGAATGGTGGAGAAACTAATAGTGGTCTGTATCCGGGTTGAAGTTAAGAGTTATCTTCCAAACATTCAGTTCCGTGAGAGGTTGAAAGGATAATAATAATGAAACCGTGGCTTGACTTTAGAAGACTTTCACTTTATTATATGAAGTAGTTAAGGGTCGAATTACTTAATGCAGTAAGTGCGATTAAAGTAGCTAAGTCTCTAACTCAATATCATCCAAAATCTTCGACATTTAAAACACGATTTATTTGTCGATTTAAATCAACATTGATGTTGTGATATTACCGGGAAAAGATGGCCTTCTGATATCCAATATTTAAGACAAAATAAACATTTTACAATTGGTACACGAATCGTGTACCATAATGCGTTTCAGTGCTATTTGTAATAAGGGACTTTAAAAACGAGGCTAGGCATATTCCACAAGTCATGTCAAACGGTGACGCTATATTCTTATCTGGAGAGCATGCCCAATAAATACTATCGGCGTAGACTGGAATAACCAGATGCTAGAGATTGACATTCGATTGAAAATACTGGCGTATGTCGCCGAACCTAACTGATTAGAAATTACAGTAAAAAAGAAACGATTGAATGTAAATCAATTTATATACATTCATATTACATTATTGTATGCGTTGCGACCCATTTGTGTCAATTTCTAGGTCCCAATTATTAGCGACTTAGCTCCTTTAACATGGGATTATTGGTATCGATCTTCGTAAAGTAAATCTTCTGACATGCTATCTGGACAATCTAGAACAAGCTACACAGGTAGGTAATGATAATATATTGTTGAATATTACACGTGAATATAGGGCCTCCGCCCCCAGGCCTATAACTTCTAAAGTCACATAAAAATAGCCATTTACTGGTGAATATTTCGTTATTACCGGAACTTTAGTACCTCATCTGTCAACAGCATTTTTTCCAAACACCTTTTCTTGTAGCAGGTAGTGGCTTGAAGCAATTAATTAAGGTGCTGACAACTTGATCACCAGTAAGAAAAAGTGTTTATCAGTTGGTGACAAACTGACATGGAAAAAAACCCAGATGTTGTCCCATGCATGTAAATGAACCCCTAGTTCAGCTCTGAACGTAGGTCACATTACACTCCCCCAGAGCTGAACTAATTAAGCCCATGACCCTTGACAGTTGGAATTTATTTACTGTTTGGGCAAAATTTCCCTCATATTGTGCATTCGATCCCTGTATTGGCCAAAAAACTTAAAGTTCATCAGGATTTTCCAACGTGGTTTCCCCTTTTCAGTTGTTCAGGACGGGGGGGGGGGGGGGGGCTGACAAGAACAGCTGTACTGTTGAGTTGTTCGGATGGAGCAGATAACTGAGGTCCCGTGTATATATATATTGTCGTGTACATAAAAAGATCCTGTGGCAGTTGGAATTCAATAAATGTGTAGGCCATATAATGCCATTGTCATGGAAAATTTCCATCATAGCACACTGTATGCCATGGTGTATGCCCGTCTTCATTAGCCCAGTCAGAGCGGAGAAAGAGAGAAGGGAAATGAGGTTTAACGACCACCCAACACAAACTAGATTATTTCGGGACTAACGTGGTTCATTTTTATTTCATTAATTCGCTTGCGTTTAGGGGTGTTTAGCAGTGGGAAGAAACTGGAGGACCCGGAGAAAACCCACGTGATTGGACAGGTGACCTTGTGGGTTTTCTTCGGGCTGCAGTTTTCTCCCACTGCTAAACACCCCTAAACACCCCAACACGTCATGCTTTTAGAACAAAACTACTGATTGTATCACATAAAAATGTGTTTCCCGATCGCTAAATGCCACTCAAAGATTACATAATATAACATATAATTTGACTTTTCACTGTTGTATTTTAGGATGATGTGATTGACAGTTTGACACTTCGACATCTCTGAACCAAGATGGTGTTGTCTTGTTCTCATTTCCGCGTCACGGTGGAACCTGTGATGTTCTTCTACATGATGGCCGTGTTCATTACCTTCCCAGCATTCCAAGCTCTCATTTACAGTAAAGTCTGTGTCCAACAATATAATAAAACTTTCTGTCAAAATTTGAAACACAGTTCAGCAAATATGTCGGAATATCGAGACGAAGAAGACTTTGTTCAGTCAGAGACGTCACATTGGATTTTGATGAATAATGTCGCCGGTTTGGTACCATCGTGTCTGGTCGTTTTGTTTTTTCTCAGCCCACTGGTTGATCATGTCAGCCATAAAGCAGCCATTTTAATTACAGCGGGTTTTGGAGTATTTGCAAATGTTACTAACTTATTAAACAGTGTTTACGTCGATCTGGATGCAAGCTACTTGTTGATTGGTTCAATTATTGGTGGATGTGGCGGATCGTTTACGGCGATGATGATGGTTATTTATAGCTACATAACAAACATATCTGCAGACAAATCGAAAACTGTCCGTGTTTCAGTCGTTGAAGCGATGATATTTCTAGCGGGAACAATTGGTGTGTTTTGTTCGGGACTAATGGTTGATCGACTGGGTTTTGTTTTTACCTTCAGTTTTACGACTGGACTTCTTGTTGTATTAATTCTGTATGTCCTTATATGGCTACCGGATGTAAAACCTGATAGACAGGCAGCAGATGACGTCGGATGCGCGAGGATCATGGCAAGTCGAATTTCGGGGATTTTAGAGTTTATTCATAAGGATAGAGAAGAAGGCGTGAAGGTTTTCATCGGGTTGATGATTCTTGTTCTTTTGTTGCTGATGGTTGCCACCTCAGGTACAGTATCCAATATCAAGGGGGGATAACCAAAGGGTTTCGTATGGACTCAGACTAGCAATTATTTGCCCATTGACTTCAATGCTAAATGACTGTAACATCACAGGCTGTAGCTTTTTGCTCAACATTCCGTTGGTTCCAATCTTTATAGGCACAATGGGGACAACATTTGGCAATCTCCTCATCATAATTTTGTAGGGGGTTGACCATTTAGATTTTTTGCTACACAGATTTGAAGTTGACAGGGGTGGAAATCTCACTTCCGACACAATGATTGCTCTGCAGAAAGACACTTTACACCCCCTATCCCTCCGCTGTAATATCATCAGTATTACCCAAAACTGCTATGAAATTGCAAATTTGATCCCTTTTCTCCAATTCTAGACCAAAAAGTCAACCCAAAAATGCAGGAAGAGGGGAGAAAAAAATTAAGGGAAAAATTGTCTATTTATAACTCGCACTACATTCGTCCATCATGAAATAAGGGGAAATAATTACTAGTCTTAGTCCTATATACCTCACATGTTTCTGCAGTTTAAACAAATCTGTTGTTATCTAATAAACAAACATATATGCAATTCCCTGGCCAAAGAATATGAAAATCTATGCATTTTCAGATGAGCTGTGCGGCATTCTGCAAACACTATAATACATCAGAAAACTGCGGAATTTCAGACAGAAATTTAAAAGCACATGAATTTTGAATTAAACAGAATATTTTTATTTTTGAACATAAATGCATTCTGTAAAAAGATGAGATAAATTCAATATAAATCTAACACGAAAGTACTTTAAAACAGTAATCATGATGCAATATTAGACTTTTTAACACTTTCATCGAAAACCACACAGTTTTTCTCTGTTAACGTAGTTTCAAGTGCCAAATTGTGGTCAAATCTAAAATGTTGAAACATGCAGTGCCTATCAATTTTAAAATATCTCCTATATAGCTGTATTTCCATAGGATAAGTAAGTTGAAATAATCTGATTATGTAACACTACAACAGCTTTTTCATCCCCACCCCCCAGTTTGGAATCTGATAATTTAAAAGCACATCAATTTTGAATTCCACAGAACATTTTTATTTTTGAACATAAATGCATTCTTCAAAAAGATGAGATGAATTCAATATAAATCAAACACGAAAATACTTTAAAACAGTAATCATGATGCAATATTAGACTTTTAACACTTTCATCGAAAACCACACAGTTTTTCTCTGTTAACATAGTTTCAAGTGCCAAATTGTGGTCAAATCTAAAATGTTGAAACATGCAGTGCCTATGAATTTCAAAATATCTCCTATATAGCTGTATTTCCACAGGATAAGTAAGTTGAAATAATCTGATTATGTAACACTACAACAGTTTTTTCATCCCCACCCCCCGGTATGGAATCTGATACATTGCTGACCAATCATAGGTCGCCCCGTTCACTCGGGCCTGTCAAATGATTTACAATGGCGATGGTGCCTACAACTTTCCTGACCAAGAGATATGCACAACCGTCGATCAACACACAAGCCATTAATGTTATCTTCCAATATGAGAGGCCATGATAAACACACAAGCGTCCTTTTCAAGCTCGGAAATTAAGTCATCACCAAAAAGCAAAGTTTACAAAAGTCCTCGGGGCTGGAACCCAAACTGATTACGATTTGCCCTCCACTTCCACCACAGGTGTCATAGAGATCAGGGATGAAATTGATATGCATCATCGTTCTCCTAAAGCCAGTTCAGGAAGAGATCAGGTTTTGAGATGTAGACCTGAAATGTTAAATTTGGATGAGAATGAGAATTCTGGGGCGAATACTATCCAGGGAAATGGTCATTGACATCCAGAAAATGGTCAAAATGTGGAATTCTGTCATTCAGTTAAATGTCAAGGGGAGAAGACAGGCCTGTGCAGTACCAAATTTCCAGCCCATTACTATTAGTGAGCAGAAGCAGGGATCAGGTTGGATGTACTTCTTAAAGTGTATGAAATGCACATTTATCTCACCTGTTTTGCTTCTTTTTTTTTAATACTTGTGTTGAGGTCAATCATTCCACTCTATGAAACATTACCTGGGCACCTGAAATGATAGGAGGCTGGGGATAAATATGCAATAAAAAACAGTGAGAAAATAAGAAAAAAATATGGTTTCAACTGGAAATAGAAATAAACCTCTTTATTTCTAGCGAACAGCCCGTCACTGGCCCTCCAAAAAGAAACCAGTTAACAGTCAGTAAAAAAGTAAACCTTGAGTGTCACATAAGTCTAAGCCAATCTCAAAGGTAGATGCCATGTTTTAAGGTTCGGTCTAAATATTAAGGCCAACTGCATGTTTGATCAAAAGTCACACAGGTGTGAATTTTGGAGTGTACATGTTAACATTTCATTGTATGATGTCAAAAACATGTTAGGTCTAAATGTTAAGGCCAGCTGCAGACTTCGTTCAAGGTCACAACATGTAAATAGGGTTAGGGCACATGATTTTGTGACACAATTGTGGGTTTGGGCTAGGGTCAGGACTAGGTCTTGGCTTAGGCCTAGGCTACATGCTTTTTGACAAGATTGTGGGTTAGGGTTAGGGTAAGGACTGGGTCTTGGGTTAGGGTTAGGGTCAGTCTTGTTTACATCTCGTGACTTTAGACCAAATCTGCAGTTGAGTTGGCCTTAATATTTAGACCTAACCATGTTTTGATATCATTGTGAACAAAATGTTACACATTTACAACCCAAAATTCACACTCAACCAACGGATACCCCCAATCATGGCTATTTTGATACCAAATAGTCAAAAAACTTACTGCTGGGCAATAAAAAAGCAGTATTCTTACCATTTCTGACACTTTCCATTCAAAACTTCAGGAAACAAGCCGTTGAAAAAATATCAACATCCCGAGTCGGCCATGCTTCATTATTTCATCAGGACTCAGACTAGCAATTATTTGCCCATTGACTTCAATGTTAAATGACTGTAACATCACAGGCTGTAGCTTTTTGCTCAACATTCCGTTGGTTCCAATCTTTATAGGCACAATGGGGACAACATTTGGCAATCTCCTCATCATAATTTTGTAGGGGGTTGACCATTTAGATTTTTTGCTACACAGATTTGAAGTTGACAGGGGTGGAAATCTCACTTCCGACACAATGATTGCTCTGCAGAAAGACACTTTACACCCCCTATCCCTCCGCTGTAATATCATCAGTATTACACAAAACTGCTATGAAATTGCAAATTTGATCCCTTTTCTCCAATTCTAGACCAAAAAGTCAACCCAAAAATGCAGGAAGAGGGGAGAAAAAAATTAAGGGAAAAATTGTCTATTTATAACTCGCACTACATTCGTCCATCATGAAATAAAGGGAAATAATTACTAGTCTTAGTCCGTATCAAATACCAAGGGAGATAACCCAAGGCTTTGTTAATGGTGGTATCCAATATTAAGGGGGATAACATGAGGGTTAAATATCCAATATCAAGGGGGATTTGGGGATTTGCTAATGGTACCCAATATCAAGCGAAATAATCTGAGGTAAAGGAGATGAGGAGAGAAAGAGAAGGGGGGAGAGGAAAAAAAGGGGGTTTAACATCCACTCAACACAAAATAGAACATTTCGGGACTAACACATGGTTCAATTTTATTTTATGATTCAGTTGTGTGTTCTTAGCAGTGGGAAAAAAAACCAGAGGACCCAGAGAAAACCCATGAGGTTGGACAGGCGACCCTATTCCTTGTCACGTACAACCAGGGAATCGAAACGCCGCCAGTTGAGTCAATGACAGACCTTATGATACAGCGCGCACGTGCTAACCATCCCCCCCCCACCAATAACCGAGGGATTTGCGAATTGTACCAAATATCAAGGGAGATAACCTAAGGCTTTGCTAATGGAACGATAAGCTATAGTTTGTATGAACGCAAAATGTCATATGAAACCAATTTCAAAACCTCCACATTGATTTTCATAATGATGTCTTCCTTGAGTCTTGAGTTCCTTGAGTCTTCAACTTGAACCTAATTTCTGAAATTCTTCGTTTATAGACTGACCCTCCAGCAATATGAAATAGGCTTACCATGAATTTGATTGGAAAATAACGTCGTGCTATATGTGTATAAACCAGTGATTGTATTCCATATAAATTGTGTTGTGGTTTTCAGACTTTTATTTCATGAACTTTCTGTAGGTAAAATATATCTTTCGTTATCAAGTACAGCACGTGCGACATGCACTGTATAAATCTCTAAAGGAAAGGCAATAGGTATCAGGTCACCAAACGAAAAAAATTGAACCGAAATCTTAAAATGGTTACGTGTCCGGATAAGCGGTTTTGACGTTCACGTCCAAACGACTCAATATTTTGAACTGAAATTTTGAGAGATGTTAAATACACCATTCCTCTATGGGCCTATTTCGGCGCCTAAATTTCATACGTAGGCCTACACGGACTAATATATTTCTGAGATTCTGTTAAAATCGACATGGTCCCTTTACCTCTAAAGGAGATAGGTAACCAATGAAGATTATACAATATGGGACGAATTATCACCCTACCTTCAGAATTTTACACTTTTTGCACTTTATAAATTATTGCGTTAGAACAAAGTTTGACTAATTTGACGTAGTAACAGATACAGGTGAATGACTATTATAACAATTAAAAGATAAGACTGTTTGGATTAACTACCCTTTTAAAAAAGAAATAACATGCTTAATCTTTGACATAATCATCAATATTTTCATGTTTTACAGATTATCTCAAGCTGTTGATGACGTCAACATTGATCTAACGGAGACCATATTAAAAGAACTACAGCCAGATGACGTCAGAAGACTACAAGACGTCATTATAAGTTTAACCTGTCAATCATTAGAGAGAAGATATTTACCAGTTGTTAAGTGTTTATTTAATAATATTATAATATTACAATCTGATGGTCAACTTGATATTAATTTGAATATACAGTTAATGACATGTGCTATAAAATCAGATTTTGTTGAAGGTATTGAGTATCTCTGTAGTAAGAAATTATATTTACAGGTTGAACATGACAATAAAGTATGGAATGCTTTGTTAGAATCTGTTAAGTATAACAGTTTCAATATTATTAAATATCTTTTAACAATTTCTGATTTAAATCTCAATCTAGACTCTGATAAAACTATATTAATGTTTGCTAAATCTGGTAAAATGTTGTCAATTCTTTTAAGTAATGATACAATCAAGAACATGATTAATTATAAATCTAAATCTGGTCACACTGCGTTATATGACTGTATAGAAAACACTGATGATGTTGTCGAATGTTTAAACTGTATTAACATTCTAACAGAAGCTGGAGCTGAATTCGACGAGTTCAATCTAAATAATTCATTACGATATGTTATTGTTAAGCATGGCGATAAAGATACATGCGTAGGTATTATATCATTATTACTACAACACGGTGCTGATGTTAATCAGATTGACGAGTATAACTCACCTTTAACATGTGCTATAGAACACCATGGTGATAAAGATACATGTGAAGGTAATATATCATTATTACTACAACATGGTGCTGATGTTAATCAGATTGACAGGTTGAGTTACTCACCTTTAACATGTGCTATAGACTACCATGGTGATAAAGATACATGTTTAGGTATTATATCATTATTACTAAAACACGGTGCTGATGTTAACCTGGTTGAGGGGTTGCATAGATCACCTTTAACATGTGCTATAGACTACCATGGTGATAAAGATACATGTTTAGGTATTATATCATTATTACTAAAACACGGTGCTGATGTTAATCAGATTGACGGGTATCTCACACCTTTAACATGTGCTATACGATACCTTGGTGATAAAGATACATATGTTTAGGTATTATATCATTATTACTAAAACACGGTGCTGATGTTAACCTGGTTGACGGGTTGCATAGATCACCTTTAACATGTGCTATATATGACCATGGTGATAAAGACACATGTTTAGGTTTTATATCATTATTACTAAAACATGGTGCTGATGTTAACCTGGTTGACGGGTTGGGTAGATCACATTTAACAGGGGCTATATATCACCATGGTGATAAAGAAACATGTGTTGGTATTATATCATTATTATTACAACACGGTGCTGACTTCAACCTGGTTGACAGGTATAACTCACCTTTAACGTGTGCTATAGAAGAACATGGTGATAAAGATACATGTGAAGGTATTATATCATTATTACTACAAAAAGGGGCTGATCCTACCCAGAGTGTCAAAACAACAACGCCTTTAATGTATGCCGCCCAATACGCCCACTATATAGATATTGTTAAATTAGTGCTTGTAGATATTGTTAATGTAAATAGAACTAATGATCTGGGTTTATCAGCTTGTAGACATTGTTTTGTAAAAACGAAAAAGGATGAAGATGGTGTAATCTGGGTTAGAAAAAGAGATTTTAGAACTACTCTGGCAATCTTTCAACTTTTAGTCGAGTCTGGTGCTAATTTGGTTGCTAATGGTCCCGAACTATTGTACGATATTATGAAATTCGGTCAATTAAATATTTTTGAGTATTATATAGGATTAAAGCCATTAGTGGATAGTTTTACTGAAACAACAAATCGAAATATTTTTCATCTCTTGGCCCAAGTGAAATATGAGTTTACACCAGAGAAGTTTAATTGATTGTTTAATTATAATATTGATATAAATCATGATTCTTTAACTAACACTCCTCTTATTATTGGTGCTTTCTTATTGAACCATAAATACCTGAACTTGATAACGAAATACAGTCCTACATGTGATGTTAATATACAGAACAATAAAGGTCATACAGCCATACACAGTGCTGTAATCGGGTGCCTATTATCTAAGTCTAGACTGAACCAAGCTGGAAATTTGATGGACGATTCACTGAGTGAACACTATAAAACTTTTCAAGAATGTGTTATACTTTTACTTGATGCTGGTGGAAATATTAATAGTCAGGACAATAATGGAAATACTGCTTTGATTTTAGCGGCCAAGAAAAATAATAAATTTATTTTACGTTTACTACTTGAATTGGGCTCAAATATCAGTATTTTAGAAACCAAATATGACACATCTGCTTTACAATATCTAGACCTTGATTATAGTAGACATTTTGTGAAAATGTTTTTGATGAGAGGTGGCCATAAACTTCTGAATTTACCAGGACCAGATGGCAATACACTGATACAGCGAGCTTTACTTTTCCCTACCTTTTTTGAACCAGAGAAAACTGTTGATTTAATAAGATATTTAGTTGCTGAAAACTGCTGTCTTCAGCATCTTCAGTCTGTATCTACTGAAACCAATTTCTACAATGACGATGTTCATTTAGAGGATTTTGACAGTAAAGAGAGAAATAAACTTAGACAACTAATTTATCGAAGTGGCGCTCCAGAAGAAGAGATTGTTTCGACCGTTAATTTCAAAATGGAGGATGAGCAAGATGGACAAGGTGGAATGGCTCACTCAATAAACAGGGAGAAATTCAAGTTAGCATGTTTTAACTTATCTCTTCAAGAGAAGTGCGTAAGACTCATCAGACAGAAATTGGGACTAGAAATAAAGGAAAAAGTTGAACAACTTGACTTAACTATACCTGTGGTGAGGAAGATCTTACTGTTTGATCTTCTTCCTAAAAAATACTTTATCCGTTATTCCGAGGATGATTATTATGATGAAGATAATATGAGGGAAGATGACGATGATGATGATGATGAAGATGATGATGATAATGGTTTTAAGGATAGGGACGGTGATTTTAATGGCTATGGTTACCAAGTTTATGATGAAGATAATATGAGGGAAGATGACGATGATGATGATGATGAAGATGATGATGATAATGGTTTTAAGGATAGGGACGGTGATTTTAATGGCTATGGTTACCAAGTTTATGATGAAGATAATATGAGGGAAGATGACGATGATGATGATGATGATGATGAAGATGATGATGATAATGGTTTTAAGGATAGGGACGGTGATTTTAATGGCTATGGTTACCAAGTTTATGATGAAGATAATATGAGGGAAGATGACGATGATGATGATGATGATGAAGATGATGATGATAATGGTTTTAAGGATAGGGACGGTGATTTTAATGGCTATGGTTACCAAGTTTATAACCTAGAATGAAATGAAGATGACACATCTGATATCTACAATGATGTTGTCATAGATGGTGGTGTTAGTGATGGTAATGACATACCTGATGATGTTGTTATAGATGAGAATGATAAAGATACAGATGTTAGTGATGATAAAGATATGAATGTTAGTGATAGTGATGACACGATGGATGTTGAAGGATGATTGGATGTTGATAATGGTGAAATATTGGTCCTGCTACTGCTGCTGCTGCTGCTGCTGCTGCTGATGATGATGATGATTTAGCCATATGATCTGGAAGGTGATGATGACTGTATCCATGTATAATACCTGATGATGTCCGATTTCCTATATAATTATTTATATACCCATGCGTGATGATAACATGATTGAGTATGATGACCGCATTCATGTAAACCATCTGGACGGTGATGTTGACTGTCTCCATGTATACTATCTGGACGGTGATGATAATAGAGTCTGGTGACAATAAAGATTATAAAACATTACCTAGTGATATATAATAATCCTGATATGTAGTAAGGTGGCGGTGGTGAATTGCGTTTGATATTTGGTTATATAGGATGGTATGTTTGATGTTTGATTATATAGGATGGTATGCTAAATTCCTTTAACGCGTGTTGTATTATATAGAAGATGTTGTCGTTTGGGTTAGTACACCATTTTGTAGTTTATCACCACCATGTTATTATAAATAGTTTATCAGCACCGTGTTATTATTAATGATTTATCACCACCGCCACCATGTTATATTATTTATACCATGTTATTATTAATGATTTATCACCACGACGTTATTATTAATAGTTTATCACCACCATGTTATTATAAATAGTTTATCAGCACCGTGTTATTATTAATGGGTTATCACCACCATGTTATTATTAATGGTTGATTGCCACCATGTTATTATTAATGGTTTATCACCACCATGTTATTATTAATGGTTTATCACCATCATGTTATTATTAATGGTTTATAACCACCATGTTATTATTAATGTTTTACCACCACCATGTTATTATTAATGTTTTATCACCACCATGTTATTATTAATAGTTCATCAGCACCGTGGTAATATTAATGGCTTATCAGC
The DNA here is from genome assembly GCF_932274485.2 of Patella vulgata. NCBI lineage: Eukaryota > Metazoa > Mollusca > Gastropoda > Patellidae > Patella > Patella vulgata. Next base: position 87,448 of record NW_026606045.1, read on the forward strand.
ACCATGGTATTATTAATGGTTTATCACCACCATGTTATTATTAATAATTTATCAGCACCATGTTATTATTATTATTGGTTTATCACCACCATGTTATTAATAATGGTTTATCACCACCATGTTATTATTAATGGTCAATCAGCACGTGTTATTATTAATAGTTTATCAGTACCGTGTTATTATTAATGGTTTATCACCACCATGTTATTATTAATGGTTTATCACCATCATGTTATTATTAATGGTTTATAACCACCATGTTATTATTAATGTTTTACCACCACCATGTTATTATTAATGTTTTATCACCACCATGTTATTATTAATAGTTCATCAGCACCGTGGTAATATTAATGGCTTATCAGCACCATGGTATTATTAATGGTTTATCAGCACCATGTTATTATTAATAATTTATCAGCACCATGTTATTATTATTATTGGTTTATCACCACCATGTTATTAATAATGGTTTATCACCACCATGTTATTATTAATGGTCAATCAGCACGTGTTATTATTAATAGTTTATCAGTACCGTGTTATTATCAGTGGTTCATCAGCACCATGTTATTATTAATAGTCTATCAGCACCGTGTTATTATTAATAGGTTATCAGGACCATGTTATTATAAATAGTTTATCAGGAACGTGTTATTATTAATGGTTTATCAGAACCATATTATTATCAATGGTCTATCAGCTCGTGTTATTATTATAGTCTATCAGCACCGTGTTGTTGTTAATGGTTTATCACCACCATGTTATTATAAATGATTTATCACCACCATGTTATTATCAATGGTCTATCACCACCATGTTATTATTAATATTTTATCACCACCATGTTATTATTAATAGGTTATCACCACTGTGTTATTATTAATAGTTTATCACCACCATGTTATTATTAATGGTTTATCAGCACCATGTTATTACTAATGGTTTATCAGCACCATGTTATTATTAATGGTTTATCAGCACCATGTTATTATTAATGGTCTATCACCACCATGTTATTATTAATAGTTTATCACCACCATGTTATTATTAATGGTTTATCAGCACCATGGTATTATTAATGGTCTATCACCACCATGTTATTGTTAATGGTTTATCGCCACCATGTTATTATTTATGGTTTATCAACACCGTGTTATTATCAATGGTTCATCAGCACCATGTTATTATTTATGGTTTATCACCACCGTGTTATTATTAATGGTTCATCAGCACCATGTAATTATTAATGGTTTATCATCACCATGTTATTATTAATGGTCTATCACCACCATGTTATTATTAATGGTCTATCACCACCATGTTATTATTAATAGTTAATCACCACCATGTTATTATTAATAGTTAATCACCACCATGTTATTATTAATGATTTATTAGCACCATGTTATTATTAATGGTTTATCACCACCATGTTATTATTAATGGTTTATCACCATGTTATTATTAATAGTTTATCACCACCATGTTATTAATGGTTTCTCACCACCGTGTTATTAATAATGGTTTATCACCACCATGTTATTATTAATAGTTTATCACCACCATGTTATTATTAATATTTTATCACCACCATGTTATTATTAATGGGTTATCACCACTGTGTTATTATTAATAGTTTATCACCACCATGTTATTATTAATGGTTTATCACCGGCATGTTATTACTAATGGTTTATCAGCACCATGTTATTATTAATGGTTTATCACCACCGTGTTATTATTAATGGTTTATCAGCACCATGTTATTAATAATGGTCTATCACCACCATGTTATTATTAATAGTTTATCACCACCATGTTATTATTAATGGTTTATCAGCACCATGTTATTATTAATAGTTTATCACTATCATGTTATTATTAATAGTTTATCACCACAATGTTATTATTAATGGTTTATCACCACCATGTTATTATATGTTCATGTTTAATGCTGTATAATAAATGCGGATATGATAATTTTTTTGTGTTTTAAAAGGCAAATTATTTCACTCGTTCCCATCTTCGACTACACGCTTGATCTCGCCCATATCAATTCCCAGTATAGCACTCTTTTTCTTGCCCACACCCAGTCAATGTACAGTACGCTTTATTGCACCCACATCCAGTCCAGGTACAATACTCTTTACTTCGCCCACATCCAGTCCAGGTACAACATTCGTCATCTCGCCCGCATCATGATTTATCTTGCGCACATCCAGTCTAGTCCAAATACAGCGCGCTTTATCTCGTCCACATCCAGTTCCAGAACGTCACATTTTATCCCGCCCAAATCCAGTTCCGGTACGACACACGGGGGTTGGGTGGCCAAATGGTTAGACTATGAGTTGGTAATGTGAACTAAAATTTAATTTTAGAGTAAAATGTCCTAAAAAGAGGTGGTGGGAGGGAAGGTCTAGCAGGTAATAACGTCTAGTCATTCGGATGGGACGAACAACCGAGGTCCAGTATACACATGCACGTAAAATAAGTTCCAAATTAAAAACCTTTCCGGTGGTTCGACCCCTAAAGTCTTACGGATTTACAGCGCTTCCGATCCCCAAACAGGTTTAATTGCGACCTTCAAAGCTACGGTTGCTTGTATTGTTGTTTCCTATGACAGCTTTCAAATCCCACTCTGGCGCCGTCATAAAATCTTGCTCACCTTGATGCTTCATAACGTCACTGAAAGGGGTCATATCTTAGTATCCTCTCCCCTCTTCCCAATTGTCTGTTTTTAGACCACGATATTCAAATATCGTCAGTAAATTTAATCAAGCCATGTTTTAAACAAAATTGGATAGGCAATTCATAATTTTTGTGCATTAGACAAGTGAGAACCATAATGGTTCTCCGACTTAAGGATTTATGTCGCGTATTTTGATTGGCTGTTGTACACGACATATATTTAGCACCGCCTACATGATGTTGGGCAAAGCCAGCTTTGAACGGTTCGATTTAATAGAGATGATTTGTACCCGTGTCAGGTATAATAAGGTTCCATTTCTATGGCACTAAAACTCCATAAAAATTGTGTTCGTAGCGCTTAACAAAACAAATCTACATAAAATCTTTAGCCCCAATACCCAGGACTCGCTACTTTGACACTCATGGGGGGAGGGCTTCGTTGAGGTTCGCAAGTTCGTTCGTTTGACACTTTATCTCAACGATCAGTGCCTGATATACTGCCAGTCTGCATTTCTGGCAGCCTGTTTTTTCAAACATTTCTAGGGGAGGCCCTCCTACCCAAGTTGAAGCTTGTACATTTGTCCCCCGTAACCTTGGACTTTGCTCCAGCTTTGCCCCTCCAACCACCGCCACTGGGCACACCGCATGATAACACAAAAGAGTCCGATGAAGAGCAATTCACAATAACAGACTGCTATCTGCAGACAGGATATGGCTGAAACCATTTTAGAGCACTGCCATGGATCTCGAACTCCGATTAAAGTCTAAGAGAGAACTATGATCAATGGTGTCGAGTGCAGCTGATAAATCTAAAAGTATCAAAAGTTTAATTTGACCATCATCAACCACCATCTTTATATCATTCAGGACTTAGTTAATGTCTGTTTCGGTACCATGACTTGGTCTGTAGGCCGATTGCAGTTTGTAGAAAAGACTGTTGATTTCTAAATGTTCAAATAATCCAATTTTAACAACTTCCCAAGAACTTTGGAGAGGAAAGGCCGAATAGAAACTGTGTAACACTTTCTTGCAGATAACAGAATATCAGCATAATCTATAAAACATTTATTGAGAATATGAAATAGACATAAATCGGGGGAAGCTCTATTCCAAGTCTGACTTGCTGTCAGTAAACGTCTGCTTATAAAGCCTCTAACAATTAGCTGAGGTGGACAAGAGTGATAATCATATATGGTATTGTTTATTATCAATTATGGTGTTTGTAATTAAACTGCATATTTCTTTGAAAGTCATTGTCAGGTCAAGGTATAATGAACTGACCACTAATACATTCTCTTCGAAATTCAGTCTAGTGTTACACGCGGATCATGTGTAGCTTGTTAAAGAACATCTCGAATAAACTAGATGATTATTAAGAACGTGTCTTCACAGAAGTTGTCGAGAGTTTAAACGTCAACTTCAGTTATAGATCAGTTTTGTCACACCAGGTTACTTATTAAAAATAAATAACGAACATAATATAAACGTCAACTTCAGGTATAAATCACTCTGTTACAACTGGCCGATGTAACAGATGCATATTTTAGAACAGCCCATGGTCGTCTTGTTTTGTTTCTTATTTTCGTCTTAGGACTCCATTTTATTACCACATTTCGGTTCCACATTTATATATTAATCACTGCTACATATTTTGTTGGTGTTATATCCAAGTCAATGTTTTAGATATGCATTTCCTGTCTTAACCTAAGGTCAAGGCTGTTAGCCTGATTGTAATTTATGAAGCCATGAGCTTTTAATCATTTTTCAACGTACTAACGTGTTTACTTATTAACGGTTCATAAACATGTTGTAAACCCCTCAGTTATCTGGCAAGTCGTAAGTACATATAACAGCGATATAAAACCAATATATATATATATTTGTACTTGTAATCCGTTTTAAGAATAATTCTGTAGCCTACAGTACATGTATGTATAATTTTCACGTATGTATTTTGTTTATTTGTAGAAAAAACATTCACCATTCATTCAACATTTATTCATCATTCGACATTCATCATTCAATTTATTATGCATTAGATTTTATTTCAACTTACCAACGTATAAACGTGTAATTTCGGTAGAATATGTGTAATGACTTGTAGTTGTACTGGTAACGAATAACGAAAGTAATAAACGCATAACAAAACAAAATATATTTTAGATTTTTGACTTAGGACTATTACATATCTGTACAAAACTCAATTTGTATAAAGCAACGTGAGTGATAATACGAGTCATTAAAAATAATACAACTGTAATATGGCAGAAAAAATTAAATATCCAGCTAAAACGACAGAACGCATACATACCTGGTTAGAGGAAGTTGATTGGAACGGACATGTGGATGAAGACAATATATCTAGCAAATCATCAGGGTCCTCAAGTCAACATTCAGTATTTTCAGCATTAGCCAAAGAGAGAGTTAAAGAAGCAGAACTTAAAGCCAAAGCTGCTGCATTGAAAAAAAAACATGAAATTAACGAACGCCAACTTATTTTGGACAGACAACGCGACGAACTAGAGTTAAAAGCTGAAATTTCTATGAATCATGCAAGGCGGGCGGTATGCGAATCGCTGAATTTTGATCTGTTTGATCAAGAAAATGATTATAAGTATGGAATGTTCTCCACACCTAATGTCAATCACTGTAACACTAACACCTTGTTTCAATACCTGAAAAATCAAGCCATTCAATGCCAATTACGAAAGACGTACAAGTGCCGATAGAACATAAGTCAAGTACAACATCAAACGAACATTTAGCTTCATATAAACTTATTGAAAAGCAAACAAATCTTCAAGAACGTCAAACAAATTTAGCTGAAATACTCGCTAATCAACAAAAGAGAAGTCTTCTACACCTGCCACAACTCTTTAAATTTCATGGCGACCCACTTCAATATCGAACATTTATTAAATCATTAGAAGATAGAGTCGAAACAATGGTTACTAGTAAAAGAGATCAATTGTATTATCTTGAACAGTTTACTGAAGGTGAGCCAAATATACTCGTAAAAAGCTGTCTACTCATGGAACCCGACGAAGGTTTAGCAAAAGCCAAACATCTACTTAAAAGATTTTTGGAGACGAGTACAAAATTACTACAGCATATTCCAATAAACTACTGAAATGGCACCTCTTAAAATCTGAAAACGTACAAACGTTAAATAAGTTTTCTCTCGCATTAACCAGTTGTTTAAATGCGATGAAGCATCCAAGAAATTTGAAAGAATTAATGGAGAAGTTACCCTATGGAATGCGAGATAGTTGGAGAAGAAGAGTACAACAAATTAAAACTAAATCTAAAAGGCAAATCAATCTTGAAGACTTTGTCATATTTGTGCAACAAGAAGTAGATGCCCTGACTGACCCAGTATTTGGTATAAATTTCGAAACCGGGCCTTTAATTAATAAGCCACCACCTCAATATTTTAAACCAAAACAAACCCATGCAACAAACTTTAGTGATATAGGTTGGAAAAGACAATCCTTTTCGAACAATAAAACAAAATGCCTTTATTGTTCCAAAGACAATCATTCTATGGATTCCTGTTTTGAGATCATGAAAATACCATATGAGCAACGTCGTGAATATCTAAAGTCTAAGCAACTTTGTTTTGGTTGTCTTGAACCTGGACATGATTCAAGAGAATACAGATTCAAGAAAATCTGTCGAAAATGTGGTAAATCACCTCCTACAATAAATCATAATGACGGCTCATATCAGCAAAATGAACAACATGCAAGTAAAGTTATGTCATTTAATGCCCACAACGCTTATTTATCCAACAACGCCCACAACACTTACTCACCCCAAAACGCCAACTCAGTCAATAACGCCCATCCTTTCACCCAAGCGCGTTCACCAAACGCCCACATATTCACCAATGCCCACAGTGCTCGCCTATATCCTAACGCTAAAACCGCCCAGCCATTGTCCCATGCTTATAAGCCAACTAACGCTTTCTATGCTCATTTATCACCAAACGAATTGAGCGATAATAATCCTATAAATAGTGATTTCAACTCAACGCCAAACATCCTCAACACGCAATCTTCGAATTTATTAAATGGTAATCCTCCATTTATGCATCACAACATTAATTAATACGGAAAACGCCTGTATTTCCAACAATTCACATCCATGTATCCAGTTACAAAGAACAGAACTGTCTAATAATCAAAACGTTGTTAATAAGTATGTACCTGCAAGTAATCCTCAAGTAAGAAGCGGTTTTGTTGGTTTTGTTGAAAACGATGAACAGGATTTTGTGCTGCCAATTTTATTAGTTAAACTTAAAAGAAGAGACAATAATGACTATTTGTTTACACTAGCATTTCTAGATAATGGTTCAACTGGATGTTTTATTACAAAAGAATTAGCTAACCGTTTAGATTTAGAAGGAAAGGACACTACTATTTTACTTGGTACAATGCACGAAGAATCTTCTGTTAAAAGTAAAATAATTTCTGATTTAGAAGTGTGTGACATTAGTGAGAATAACATTATACAGCTTCCTAAACAGTACACTAAAAACGAAATTCCCGTTGACATTCGTAATCTCCCTAAACCTGAATATATTCAAAAATGGGAGCATTTGAGATCCCTATGTTTACCCGAGTTGCCTCCCTTTACTCATGTTGGACTACTAATTGGTGAAATGAAATGAAATGGGGTCCTACTGTTTTGCTCCTAACTGGGCTAATGAAGACGGGCATACGCCATACAGTGTGCTATGAGGGAACTTTTGCCCGGACAGCGGCACTACGGCCTACTCTTATATCGAATTCCAACTGTCAAGGGATCTTTTACGTGCACGCCAATGTGTACACGGGACCTCGGTTTTTCGTCTCATCCGAATGACTAGACAGCTGTCCTTGTCAGGCCCTCCGTCCTGCATCACTGACGAGGGGGAATCACGCCGGAAAATCGGGATGAACTTTCTCGGCCAATGCAGGGATCGAACACCCAACCTCCAGGCTAGCGAGCCAGCGCCTTACCCACTTAGCCACCGTGATCCCCCTACTAATTGGTACCAATAGCCCTCATGCACTTATTATATAACTAGACTTTGTTGGACAGTTATTGGTCGAGTGAATACATGTACCAAAGTTACTAAAATGATCAGCTGTAATAGAGTTTCTGCGAGTGAAATGAACTCTGAAACATGTCATTAGCTGGTTTTTAATGAAACCGTTCGCGAAGTAGACAATTCGCAATTAATTAAACGTATGTTTGAAATAGACTTTCCTGAAAATAATCCAAAATCATCAGTGCTAGGTCATTCACAAGAAGATAAGCTGTTTTTATCTGTTGTTGGTAACAACATATTTCATGAAGACGGCCATTTTCATATACCACTACCTTTCAGGACAGAAGATACAATGGTGCCTTTTAATAAAGAACAAGCAGTTCAAAGAATGCATTGGTTAAAATGTAAACTTTTAAAGAGCCCTGAATACATGTCGGACTATAACGGAAATATTAACGCCTTAATTAGTAAGAATTACGCTGTAAAAATTCCTTACGAACTTTTACGCACCGAACCAGGCAAAGTGTGGTATATTCCCCACCACGGTATTTACCACTCACGAAAGCCAAATAAACTTAGAGTCGTCTACGACTGCAGTGCGAAATACAGAGGAAAATCACTAAATGACTTTTTAATTCAGGACCAGATTTGACCAATTCTTTACTCGGCGTTTTGACAAGATTTCGTGAAAATCCAATTGCTTTCATGGCAGACATAGAAGCAATGGTTCACCAAGTTAAGGTTTCCAAATCACATCGTAATTTCTTGAGATTCCTATGGTGACCAGAAGGAAATCTTGAAAACGATCTTGAAGAGTATCAAATGACTTCGCACCCCTTCGGAGCAATATCGTCGCCAGGCTGTGCAAATTTCGCTTTACACAGAACAGCAGAACAATGAGTGTTGCAGATACTATAAATCGTAATTTCTATGTAAATGACTGTTAAATCGTAATTTCTATATTAATGACTGTTTAAAGAACTGTGAAAAAGAATCAAAAGCCATTGAGCTCGCGAATAATCTTATTAGAGTATGCGCTAAGGGCGGCTTTAATTTACCCAAATTCATTAGTAACAGTCGATTATTAATTCAGAATCTACCAGAAGATAAACTTGCTAAAGATGTCAAATGTCTTGATTTAGCTTACCCTGACTTACCTTCAGAATTAAGAGACAAGCCTTTAACGAGACGTGGTATTTTGTCAACTGTTGCTTCTCTGTTCGACCCCCTCGGTTTTGTTGCTCTTCTGATACTACATGCTAAAAGAATTCTGAGAAATATTTGTGAAGAAGAAAAGGGATGGGACGACCCAATTTCTGATTATCACAAGAATGACTGGCTAAAATGGGGAGCTCAGTTACCACTTCTGGAAAACTTTTCAATTGAAAGATGCCTGAAACCTGTTAATTTGGAAATGTGGTACGACGTGAAGTACATTTATTTGCTGATGCAAGATCCGTCGGTTATGGTTGTGTGGCATACCAAAGAATAATTAACGACCAAAATCAAATTCATTGTAGTTTTTTATTTGGCAAAGCAAGATTAGCACCCTTAAAAACAGTTACTATTCCGCGTTTAGAGTTAACCGCTGCTACAGTGACAGCTCGTCTGAAATCTGTCTTAATTAAAGAACTTGATTATTTGCCTGATACCATTTCATTTTGGACCGACAGTATAACCGTTTTAAAGTGCACATAAAAAGTTGTTCTTTATGTATAGAAATGGTTATTATTATTATATATAGCTAATAATTAATATAACGACAAATGACTGGCGTCATTTGTATTTCTGTACGTTTGGTATATCAAGTACTACGGGGTTATCCAAATTACCGGTAAATGTGCTAATTTCTTGAGTCGTCTTCATTTGACACGTGGCCTATTTAAACAAAGGCAGCTTAAATGGATGGTCTCTTGCACAAACTCCATAACGCGAAAATCAAAGGAAGAATGTACAAGTGGATAGAAGACTTTCTAAACGATAGGCACATTAGAGTACGTGTAGGTAATTGCTTAAGTGACAAATTCAAAATGGAAAACGGAACGCCGCAAGGATCCGTTATCAGCCCAATATTATTTAACATAATGATAAATGACCTTCCTAGCTACGGGGGGAAGGGCACTGAATCCGCACTATTTGCTGACGACAGCTCGTTCTGGAAAGCTTCAAATAACATAGGCATAATCAAAAAATCGCTTCAATATACCCTAAAACAAATCTCAAAATGGGCAAACGATTGGGGTTTTAAAATCTCAGAAGGGAAAACAGTGGCAATGCTGTTTCTCCCGACTGACACTAACAGGAAAATCGACTTAAGTCTTAACGGCTCAAAAATTGAATTTAAATCAGAAGCCAAATTTTTAGGAATGATATTTGATTCAAAACTTTCCTGGACAGCACATATAGATAGCGTAGTAAGTCGCACATCAAAAACACTCAATTTAATGAAATACATCAGAGGAATGGAATGGGGTGCAAGCAGAAGTACTCTTATGCTAATATACAGAGCATTCATCCGCTCGGTAATCGACTACGGATGTCTAGCTTATGCAAATGCAAGTGATGCACAGCTCAATAAATTCAACATAATACAAGGAAAGGCATTAAGACTAGCCACAAGAGCCGCAATAGGAACCAAAACAGTTGCCCTTCTACAAGAGATGGGAGAACTCCCGCTTGATCTTAGACGAGAGGAACTGTCACTCAAGTATTGGGGCAAACTGCAAATGCTAAAAGAAAAATGACCGACATATAAGTGCCTCCAACAATTCAAACGAATAGGCTATAGGAAAAATACGCGTCCTATGACATTCGGGCAAATGTCAAACGATGTCTTAAATAAACACGGTTTAAAAGGGACAATAATAGAAACAAAAACTTATCCCGTCACTCCACCCTGGCAATTAAGCAATCCAATCATCAATACGCACCTAATCAACGTTACAAACAAACACGATAATCCCATAGAGGCTAGAGCACTAACACTAGAGCTGATAGACACAAAATGGGCAGACTATATTAAAATCTATACAGATGGGTCGAAAAATAATACACAGGGACTAACAGGGTACGGCATTTTCATCCCCAAAGCAAAGCTAAACATCAAGAAAAGGATACCAGAACATTGCTCTGTGTACACCGCAGAATTGATGGCCATTAAAACTGCAATAGAATGGCTTGCCACCCAAAAACACCAAAAAGCCGTTATCCTATCAGACTCACTAAGTAGCATTAAATCCATCGAATCAGACTATACCAAAAGCAGACAGGACATAATCCACCAAATTAGGTATATTATTCAAACAATAAAGAATAACGGAAGAGAGGTAGTCCTTGCATGGATCCCCTCCCACATCAATATCTTCGGCAATGAACAGGCTGACAAGCTAGCCAAGGAAGGGATGGCATTAACTGATATAGAAAATTTAGAATACAGCAGTCAAGAATTCACAAGCATAGCCAAAGATAAAATTAAAAATGCATGGAAAACCCGTCTAAAACAAGAGAATACCCATCGCTATCAAATTGATAGCAATCTTGTAGACAAGGTTTACACCAATCATCCATCAATCAAAATATGCAAACTCATCACGAGGCTTAAAACGATAAACGTAATAAAAGACTTCACCTTCAATCCAATTAAATGCCCATGTGGACAAATCGCGACCACGTCTCACCTGCTAATTGACTGCAATCAATTGAACAAAGAACGTCAATCTGTAATTAAGAATCTAGCAGAGAGGGGAAACACCCTCTGTCTCAAATCACTCCTTTCTCCACAACCCGACGATGGACACTGGACATCACAACTTGTCTGGGATTTTATTGAGAACATAGGGATGACCAAATATATAAAATAATGAATATAATCAATTAAGAGTAGGGTGGAGCGCAAAAATGTCCTCTAGAAGGAAGCGTAAACCGCCCTACACAACTAATATAACTCCGATATATATATAAAATAATGAATTTAATCAGTTAACAGTAGGGTGGAGCGCAAAAATGTCCTCTAGAAGGAAGCGTAAACCGCCCTACACAACTAATATAACTCCGATATATATAAAATAATGAATTTAATCATTTAACAGTAGGGTGGAGCGCAAAAATGTCCTCTAGAAGGAAGCGTAAACCGCCCTACACAACTAATATAACTCCGATAAAATTAATAAATCAACTAATAAAACCAACTAACAGTAGGATGGAGCGCAAAAATGTCCTCGAGAAGGAAGCGTAAACCGCCTTACACAACTAATATAACTCCGATAAAATTAATAAATCAACTAAAACCAATCAATTAACAGTAGGGTGGAGCGCAAAAATGTCCTCTAGAAGGAAGCGTAAACCTCCCTACATCTATAATAAAACCACTAATCTACCAACTAATAAAACCAATCAATTAACAGTAGGGTGGAGCGCAAAAATGTCCTCTAGAAGGAAGCGTAAACCTCTCTACATCTAAATAAAACCATTAATCTACCAACTAATAAAACCAATTAATCAACAGTAGGGTGGAGCGCAACAATGTCCTCTAGAAGGAAGCGTAAACCTCCCTACATTTATAATAAAACCACTAATCTACCATTAACATAATTCATGAGTAATTTATTATTCTCATTATTACCATTAATATCTATTTATTATTCTTATTATTTATCTGCAATTCAGTTAACACTCTATTTTCTTTTACTCTCACTTATTATTTTTATTATTAGTTTATAATGATTCCCCGCCCCCCCCCCCCCCCCACGAAGCCTTACCAGACGAAATAACCAAAAAATCACAGTAAGATCAGATACTCTCTTTTCTCTAGCTTTCTTTTTCAGGTGCTGGATTCTTCCTTTAGAGAACCAACAATAAAAGGAATGAATAACATAAATAAAGATGTAAAAACGCTACCATACCGGACAACATACCCAAATGGAAGGAAGAATGGACCAGGACTCAAACTCACCAACAAAGCCCCAAGGTAGAGTTGCACCGCCCTGCCATTCTACCGGACAGAACGACCAGACCAACCCAAACGACCCAAAATATATATATGTATATAATATGTCTATGTCTGTGAAAATGTCCGTCTTTGTCCATGTCTGTTCCGTCAAATCGCATGTTTGTAAATGTCTACTGGCACCTGTTTCGTCCTTTGCACATGTTATCCTACTGTTGTTTATTGTCCTATGTACATATATATGAAAGCCTAATCATCCTATTATTTCTCACTAGTCACATTGTAAATTGGTGCACCTTGTACACATAACACGTCATTGTCTGCGATATCACCTCGGTGGAGGCGGACGTAAAATACAACTAACCCATCATCAAATGGATCTAAACGTGGTAGAGTGAGGACATAAAAAATAGTCTCTCCAGGAGTTAGTGAGCCGTGACTTATATTAGCCTATTGAACCATGACCAGTAAAGATCACCTTATGGAAAAAGTGACTAATGTTATCAAAGAAGATAGTTACACGTTGAAAAATGTGGTGGATTTGATAGTGAATTTAGATGATAGAATGGGACATATTGAACAAAGGGTATCAGGCGTATTCAATACCAGGCTAATTCATTACCGGTAAAATCGGCGTATTCAAGACCAGTATATTATAGGGTTGGTTGATCGGTATATAAAGGTGCTAAGTAGTACTCTGTCTATGGGTGTTAATTGATCAATTAAGACAAGACAATAGAAGGATTAACAAGGTATTTATTATATATCTTAAATAGTCATAATACAAACAAGAGTTGAAATATTTAATATTCGAAGACAATATTTACATATAAAACATCGTATGCGATTATTAATAGCCATAGTTTCGTATTCAACTTTGAACTGAGTATTGTGTTTAACTTGACGTTACTATTAATATTATATATTTTAAATAATCATAATACAAACAAGAGTTGAAATATTTAACATTCGAAGACAATATTTACATATAAAACATCGTATTCAGTTGATGCGATTAATAATAGCCATAGTTTCGTATTCAACTTTGAACTGAGTATTGTGTTGATGTTACTATTAATATTTCTTTATTTATCACATCAAAAATCAATGTTTTCAGCTGATGCGATTAATAATAGTTCGTAAATAACTGTGAACAGGGTATTGTGTTCATAATTTTTTTTTTCTTTTAGTTTTATACTTGAACCGGGTATTGTGTTCATAAATGTGATACACTATTAATTTTTTTTTTCTTTTCTTTTATGGTTGATACAACACAAACAACACTACAATTACAACACAAACAACACTACAATACACTTACGACGATGTTTCCGCAGAGGGACCGTACAGAAACGCACACTCTCTCAATAGCCTACTAGTATCCATTTCACCTGCATTGTAGTTGGTCCATTGAGAGAATATGCGTGTCTGCATAAGTCCAACTCTTCTGCTTCGTTGGCATCTGCTGATTTTTCCTTCGGTGAGCATCACCATATCCATTTTGAGTTTCTTAGCTTCTTTGTGTAGTTCTGCAAGCAATAAATAAAATGGAACTGGTCCCCGAGTGTTCAGTCGAAAGTTGATTCGGTTATGCCACCCCTTGACGTCATTATTCGTGCGAACGGAGCGCATAAAAACGGACCAACTCTTCGCATTAAACACTCGGTTCGATATCCATTGGTTCTCCACTTGTTTAGCCATCGAGCCTTTAGTATGCTGTCTGGGATATATCTAAAGAGAACAAAATTATTTAAAATTTAGTGAATATAAGTTGGAGTAAGTATAGCTAGCAAAACTCGTGTAATTATTTCAATACTTATGATTTATTGATTTATTTCAATACTTATGATTTATTGATTTATTTCAGTACTTATGATTTATTTCAATACTTATGATTTATTTCAATACTTATGATTGATTTATTTCAATACTTATGATTGATTTATTTCAATACTTATGATTTATTTCAATACTTATGATTTATTTCAATACTTATGATTTATTTCAATACTTATGATTTATTTCAATACTAATGAAAGCAAGCAAAATCTGTGAAATTATAAATACATACCTGTACATTTTCTATGCTGCCATAGATTACACTCTTCACACTGAAGACCTTCTTGTCTTGGACGCACGGTCGAACGGCAAGCGATACAAGGATCCATTATAATTAGGCTATACGTAACTTGATATGTATCTGAGATACCGATATCAAATGGTGAAAGTTTCATATTTTATTCGAAATATATACAAATTCCAAGCTTGCATCGGAATTGGTTTGATGTTTAAAATACAAAATAACAAAGCCGGGATTTACAATCTCAAGCTTAAGATTAAATAATTTGAACAACAACTCCATAATAAAACAAACAATTTTAATACATCAAACACCAATCATTAATTAATAAGTATCGTATAGGCTTCTATCCACACTGATGAGTACTAATTAGCACCTTTATACACCGACCAATCAAAATAACAAAGCCGGGATGTACAATCTCAAGCTTAAGATTAAATAATTTAAACAACAACTCAATAATAAAAAAAAAACAATTTTAATACATCAAACACCAATCATCAAAATCATCTATAATAATTATCGAATCGGCTTCTATCCACACTGATTAGTACTACTTAGCACCTTTATATACCGATCAACCAACCCTATAATATACTGGTCTTGAATACGCCGATTTTACCGGTAATGAATTAGCCTGGTATTGAATACGCTAGGATTCGAACAAAGACTAGGTAAAATTGATGATATGTGCACAATTCTTTCAAATATATCTGGAAAATTAAATTCCCTGGAAAGTGATTTGAAAAGGATTAAAAACAATCAGACTGAGATGGAATCAGAACTGGAGAAATTATCAGTGGCAAATAGTGATCTTCTGAAAATAACATCGGAGGATAAAATTCAAATAGAAAATTTGTCAAAATATGTGAACAATGTAATGGAAAAAGATCAGAAAGTATCAGATGTCCTATCAGAGATTAGAGAACAGCAAGCCCAGCTACAAAATACTGTGATAGATCTGCAGTGCAGATCTATGAAATATAATTTAATATTTAATGGTTTGAAGGAGTATAGTGATGAGAACACGGAAGAGATGCTGAGAGATTTTCTGTATCGAGAATTGCAAATTGAGCACAAAATTGAGTTCGGAAATATTCACAGATTCGGAAAGTTTAAAGAGAACAGGAGCAGACCGATCGTGGCGAAGTTTTTGTATTATGGTGATGTGGACTTAGTAAAGAGTCGTGCCAATATGTTGAGGGGAAAACCTTATGGAATAAACGAACAATTCCCCCCTATTGTTGAACAAGAAAGGAAGAAATTGTACCCTGTAATGAAGAATTTGCGAATAAGTGGTCAGAAAGTAAAATTGGTAAGAGATAAACTATTTGTTAATCATCAACTCTATGATATTACTAAACACAATGCTACACAGTTTGACCAAAGACCTTCAATCAGATATGATAACGAACCGGTACGAAATCCTCCACAAGCCACATTTACTCATAATCCGATTAGACCATGGGAAACCAACAACAGAAACACAAGTACTGCTACTAGTAGTTCCGGTAGACCTTCAGCGAAACGCCACGCACACTTCAGTTCAAGTTCGGAAACATCTCCAATGCGGGCATAGGTAATCTCGGGGAGTGGACTCTCTATATTAGCTTGGAATGTAGGCAAAGGACTGAGAAAAAAGCTCATGGAACCAGCTTTCATCCACATTGTTTGTGAACATGACATTTTGTGTTTGTTTGAAGCCTGGATTAGTGAAGATGATGTGATAGAATTAACAGACTATACAGTGTACAAATATGTTAGAGACAAAGGGAGGGGTGGGGGAACTGTTATATTTATTAGAAATAAAATTATATCTGCATGTGAAATCCATATGAATATATTAGACTGCATTGTACTTATAGATGTATCATCCCCAAGTCCAGTAAACAACCCGCTTGCTATATTTGCATGTTATTTCCCCCATTCCAACAGTGTTTTCTATGAGAGAAATGACATTAATTTGTTTTCTTGCCTAGAAGACGAGATCAGTAAAGTTTCTAATTCACATACTATTATTACTGTTGGTGATCTTAATAGTCGTACATCTATTGAATATGATTTTGTGGCCTATGATAAACTAAATGAATCAGCGGATGAGCTATTATCTAATATAATTGTTTATAACCCTGATAATTATCATGTTTTGAAATTGAGAAACAACATGGATAAAACTATAAATAGTTTTGGTAGAGAATTATTAAATATGTGTAAGGCAACTGGTTTAAGAATAATAAACGGAAGATATTTGTCTGACAAGAACGGTTCTTATACATTTAATAGTGTTAAAGGATCAAGTTTAATCGATTATTCATTGATGCACTATGACCAATTTAATTTGATACAAAGTTTTGAATCTGGTCAGTTTAATGAGTTTTCAGACCACTCACCACTTTGTATCAAGCTGAACTTCAATCTGAATAGCTCGGACGTTAGTAGTATTAATCGTCATAGTGTTATACTCAAAACTAAAGTTGTTCAGAAATGGGATCATCATAGGTGTAGTGAACTAATAAATCAGTTGAGCATTTATCAGCCTGTTTTAATTGATAGTTGTACGCTAAATGACCGGTCGAAAACTTCAATAGATAATAGTGTTGACGAATTCTCCCGGACCCTTATGGAAATAATATCACCCTTCTGTATAAATAAAATAGAAAGTTCTACATATTATTTAAATAAAACTAGGTGTAATAAACTTAAAGTACGACCCTGGTTCAATGAAATTTGTACTTCCCATTATAAACTTTACAAAAATGCCTTGAGTAATTTTAATAAAAATAAATCTCTTGAAAATAGATTAATTTTATCGTACACAAAATGAAAAATGGTTTTATAATGGTAATGAATTAGAAATTGTTGACACTTTTAATCTATTTAGGATTGATTTTAAACTATAATGGTAAATTTTTGAAAACCCAGAAACATGTAGCTGATCAGGGTAGGAAATCTTTATTCTCTGTGTTAAGAGTATGTAATGATAACTTTTTTAACATTGAAACTAAATTGTCAGTATTTGATACTTATGTCGGAAGCATTTTATCATATGGTGCAGAAATATGGGGATTTCATAAAGCCGCTAATGTGGAGAAAGTTCAATCAAATTTATATAAGCGAATACTAGGAGTTAGACAAACAACTATGCACAGTATGATTTATTTTGAATTAGGTCGATTCCCCTTACATGTAATGAGAAAAATCAGAATTTTTAAATATTGGACAAAACTACTAAATACTGATAATAAGATTTCAAAATGTTGTTTACAGGACCAGGTATCTAATAAAAGTCAATGGATTACAAATATAAGGAATGAATTATTTCAAATAGGTCTAGTCTATATTTGGAAAAATAGAGAATTCTGTAACTCATCATATTTCAAATCCATTAAGCATAGAATTTTAGATATTTTTAAACAATTATGTATAGAACGTATTTGTAATTCATCAAGGGGTTTCTTTTATCAGCATTACATTTCAAATTTTAACTTGCAATATTATTTGTCCAAATCCATTCCATATAAATATGCTAATTGTATTTCAAAAATCCGTTTATCTGCCCATAACGTATTTATAGAAACCGGTAGATACAACAGTGTTGCTAAAAATAAAAGGTTTTGTAAATTTTGCGATAATGATGATATTGAAGATGAGTACCATTTTGTATTAATATGTAAAAAATATAAAGATATTCGTTTCAATTATATTAAACCATATTATAGAATTAATCCAAGTGTATATAAATTTATTCAACTTCTGACTGTACATAATATTAAGGAATTGACAAACCTAGGAAAATATCTATCAATAGCTTTTGAATTGAGAAATAAATCTCTCCAAAATCTAACGATATAAATTGACATCTTAAATACTTGTAAAAAAATGAAATTGTCTACTCTCCCGAAAATAACAACCTTGTAAATAATTTCACATTTGCATGTATATATGTTCTGTATATTGTACTGTATCTGATGGGCAGTTAGCCCAAGGAATAAAGAACTGAACTGAACTGATACGGCATTTGAAATTCACTCTAAAATATTCCAATCACAAATGAAAGACGATAATTTGGTGATTATGATTAGGCCAGTCACGTGGTAATTGGACCGTCAACAGACGCTTGTTAACTTGCCGTGTGTATTGATAGTGCTATATTGTACAGACGGTGAGATATTGTATAGATAATGTATATCCTATGTGTAGTGCCTGTATCGTCACCAGCCAATCAACCGGATTAAGGCCGTAATTGAAAAATTGAAAAGCGTTTTGGCGTGTCGAACACTTAAACGTTAACAGCCGATTTAATTTTAATCAGATTGGTGAGAAGTTGCCGTAAAGTTGATATAGTAACCATGGGCTATACATACATGTAATTTAGATTGTTGATCTTACGTGGTCTTTAAGATATATTAAAATTGAGAAAAAAACGTTTTCATGTATTTGTGAACAACAGAGTTACAGTTATTAGAGAACTTTCAATGGTAAATCAATGGTTTTATGTTTCATCTGAAAATAATCCTGCCGATGAAGCATCAAGAGGACTTCTAGCAACTGATATGATTAATGATACAATGTGGTTAAAGGGGTCGGATTTCTTATGGAAGCCAGTATTATCTGAAATAGATCCGAACGACTCAGAGGAAAAATCGCAAACTACCGTTCTGGTAACGAATTGTCAAGATAAGCTACTCGACCCAACGACACAACTTTTTAAACATTATTCCGATTGGCATCGACTTAAAAGAGCTACCGTTCTCATTGTTCCTTTTCGAAATAATTTAAAGAAATGGTCAAATTTTTGAAAAGATTTAAAATAACGACTTAAAGATTTGCCCAAGGACATTAAGCAAAAGCAAATCAATGACGAAATGAATAAAACTCGTATATCTGATTCGAGAGAACTTATAACTGTTGAAGAGTTAAACTCAGCTGACTGAATATTTTGTACTTTTGTGCAACAAACGTCTTTTCCAAAAGCATTTACTGCTTTATCAAACAATAACACTAAACGTTTAACCAAAGATAACCCAATTTATCGCCTTGATCCAGTGTATAGTAATGGATTAATTAGAGTCGGTGGTAGATTACATCTCGCAAACATCATTGAATAATCCAAGCATCCAATTATTTTGCCTAAAAACGGACACATAGTAACTTTACTCATAAGATATGTGTATAAATTATCGGGACATTCTGGTCGTGGTCATGTCATTGCCAGATTGCGGGAACGCTACACTGTAAGCCTTTTCTGTAATTTTTACAGACTTGTTTCTGTAAAACGCCTACAGCGCAGGTCTGTTATCCTGATAACAGACACGAGTCTGTTAATATTTAAGAAATACAGAATTTCGTCCGTAAATATGACATACGGGTGTTTAAATTAAAGTGACGTCATCGGTCTTCCTGGGCGCCATTACTGCGAAGACCGTTAGTTAGCGGCAAAGAGGAATCCCTCAACATCGAGCACAATAGTTGAACACTACAGTCAATACCAAACATTGCAGTTTTAGGTAAGTATACAGTAGGGACACATCTTTGTTTGACATAGATTGATTCTTAGCATTCGTAAAAATGTACGGTAACTGATTTATGAAATAGTAGGAATAGACTCTTCTACTTCTAGACAAATGGACATACATGATACTCACATACACTGTCACAGTGTTAGTGTTAGCACAGAGTAAAAATACACTCTGGTGTTAGTGCTAGGCCTAATATTTTTTCGCATTGTTTTTGGAGGCTTCAGTTCTAGTTGAGGCTACTCGGATGACATAATAATAACATTGATATAGAAAAAAAATATATGAACTATGAAGGGCTAACATTTCTGGGCTTCATTAAGTTCATAGTCTCAGGTCTGTAGGCTAGGCCTACCACTGAAAACCATTATTAAGAATTTATTGAATTGTCAATGCATTGTCTGGATAGGCCTAATGATCTTTAATTTTTTATTTTACTAATTTTTTTAGGCACAGCTTATTGCATCCTTGAGTGCCATTCCTGTCATCTATAGAGTGGGCTACCCAGCCTTTCTCTGGGTTAGTAAAATTTTTTGAAAGGTAGGCCCTACCGGTAAAGAAAAATTATAAGATTGAACTTACTGAAGATAATAATTTTGGGAGTTGAGCGCATTGTTAATGAAAACCAACACTTCCTGCCCTCTGCTTGGACCTTGAAATTTGAGGGGTGGTTGGACGAATGGTCTAACCATGGAGCTTATATAAGATCCATGGTCTAACATGGGCCTTACTTAGGTCAGAATGAAGCCTATGTCTTTGAGTCAAGTGGCGTTGAAAGGAGTAAGATTGCCTGACTAACCGTGTTCATTTTTTCTGGGTCGTTCGTTTTCCTCCCACTGTTTATAAAAGACCTACGGTTAACGCGATTATTGAAATAAAATTCTATTTTATTAGTCCAAAAATGACCTAGTTCGTGTTGTGTGTGGATGTTAAATCCCATTTCTCTCTCCCAGCTTGAACCTTGGGGTAGGTCTTATTAGCAACAGGTGAATCCTATTTTAGTCTGCTTTTAGATTTACCTGTCATAGGTGCAGAGTCGCCACTGGTTAGTCCAAAAATCTGATCAGAAACCCAAGATGCGGTAACGATAGAAGAAAGCATGGGTTTTAACCCGGAAAGCAATGGGTGTTACGTTAGTTACAGCTACTACCAATATGAATCATGATCAGAAAAGTTCAACCTAACTTAAAGGAGCTAAATCTGTATTCTTTGGCCCCACGAGAAATGAACACAATGGGTCGCAACGATAATAATCTATTATGAATGTCTATAAACTGATTTACATTCAGTCGTTTCTGTTTTTAGTGTAATTTGTAATCAGTTATGCTCGGCGAAATATGTCCAAATTGAATGGCAGTCTGGTTATTCCAGTATACACTGATAGTATTTGTGATATGTTTAGTCTCCTGGGGGGGGGGGGGTGGATGGCTGAATGGTTAGCACGTGCGCGCTGTACCATAAAGTCTGTCATTGAGTCAACTGGCGTGGTTTCGAATCCCCGGTTGTACGTGGCAAGGAGTAGGGTCGCCTGTCCAACCTCGTGGGTTTTTCTCCGGGTCCTCCGGTTTCCTCCCATTGCTAAAGACCCCTACGCGCAAGCGAATTATTGAAATAAAATTTAAACCATATGTTAGTCCTGAAATGACCTAGTTTGTGTCGAGTGGACGTTAAACCCCATTTCTTTCTCTCTCTCTTTAGTCTCCTGTTTGTGGACATGAAACTTCATTTTCTCGCACATTTAGCTCCCTTTTCCTTAAATAAAATGTGTTCTTTTGAAATGGATGTCATAAGAAACAACCTGATTGAGAATATTTGTTTTGCAGGTGCATTTTTGAAATTAACCCAGATAACGCACAGAAATCATGAAAAAGAGGAAGACTCGAGTGTGCCAAAAAGTGATATAACTAATCACTAAACTGTCAAACTTTAAATGGATGAAGTACAGTTACAACAATAGCAACAATATACCGGTACTGTGAGAAGGTATACGACGGTATAGATGCCACATTTTGGTTCAAGGTGCTTTAAATTCTGGACCACGGTTTGGTTAACATGGTACAGATATTTTAACTGTCCATTTTCATCCGATGCAGAATACTCCCCTGTAGTTCATGTGACAAGAAGGAGAAAAGATGGCTTTCTGGCAATGAAACATGTGTCCCGCTGAAAGTACATTCCCCTCCGGCGAACCACAAATCACGGATATAGGAACATTTTGAATCAAAAACGTCAGATGGAAAAGCAGTGGCTAGGGAGCTGGAAACACGTCCAAGAAGAAATACTGTGATATGTATCGTTGCAACCTATGATGCAATAATGTTCATGCATGCAAACTTTAGGGATAGGCCTATTGAGTTTATGGTTAGTTTTTATACACCAGCACATAGTGTGTATAAAATAGGTGATAAGGGACCGAGCCACAACCCTTTTATGAGTGATACTTTGTAAATGAGACTTTAAACGCACTGCAAGAAATCTTTTTAATGAATCTTCTTAATTAAACTTGTTCTTCTTATTGTACTTTTGATAAGATGTCCGTTTACTTTAATGGAAAAATCTTTTGGTCATTTAATTTGTCCATCAACAATTTGGTACATTTGTAAAATTATCCTCAGTTCATTTTGTCTCTAAATATGCGGCCGTGTTGCATAAACATTAAAATTGTGTAACTCTCATCTACACATTTCATTTTGGGACTGGTTCATTAACTTTGTCAGTAGTCGAGTTCCATCTAAATTTTTATCTACGAGACTGAATCAATTTATGCCATTCTCACTAAGGAATGTACATGCTTAGGCAGAGTTATTGTGCAAAATTTAATGATATACATTTTCAAACAGAGATTAAGCTAATCATTGAAACAAGCTGTACATTTAAGGTGGAATAATAGGAATTCTGCATTGATGCTGTTCTTGTTTTAAAGTCATGATACTTTTGGGGTTCAATAATTGTTAGATTTTAAATTGTTCATTTAAACATTTAGACTGCAAATTCATTAATTCCAAAACTTTGAATGATTTCATTATTTCATTAGATCATGTTTTACTGTTATAATTTACTTTCATGTTGTTGATGTTTTAAATAATAGATTTGAGGTAAATATTACAACACCTTGGTTAAGATTTTAGAAAAAGATTTGAGGATAATTCTATTGTAACACACTGATTATATATTTGTAGAATAGATTCAGAATGTTGTTGTTCTACTATAAAAAAAATTCATTTGAATATTATAATGTAAATGTTACATGTACAAGAATTTGAATGGATAATTTCATTATTGTTAAATTTATATTTTGTTGCTACCCATTATTTGATACATCCATGGAAATTTTCACAAACATTTTTTAATTGCTGGGAATTTTAATTGCTTGTCTTGTGAGAACTTGATAAATATTTTGGAGAGTTATTTCCCTTGTTAATAGGGCAACAAATTCTCTTTTTTTTTTAAAGTCGTCACTATTCCATGTACAAATGTTCATTATTATTAATGAAGAATTATGAAAGGAGCTTTGTTTTTGTTGAAATATACCACCAAACTGCTTGACAGCCAAAGAATATGTTAGATCTCTAAACATTCTCCATATTGTAATATCAAATCTGCTCTTGATCAAATGTGTTAAAAATATGAATTTGTGGTTGACAGGTTTTTTTTGTTTTTTTTAAGGCAGTTGTTAGCTTTACTTACTGACAGTAATCTCCAATTTCCAGTATTTTCAGGTCTTTTATTATATCTTAAACTATCATGTAGAAGCATTTTTGAGGAATTAATTGTATCTTATATTGTTTTGAATAATTAAATTCTGTTTTAAATCTTAAGTAAATGTCTTTTTGATGCTTATCATACCATAAGTTTTTTACAGCTGTAAAACATTTTCCGTAAAATTTACGAACAAATGGCTGGCAGCTAGGTTGCCAATCTTTGGACGTAATTTTTACGACATGTTCGTAAAAATATATTTACGGTGTGTCGTAATTTTTACGTACATTGGTTGGCAACCTAGCTGCCAGCCATTTGTCCGTAAATTTTACGGAAAAAGTTTTACAGTGTACTAGATAATTAACTCTATTTCAACTGTTCGTTACATTTTATCAAAATGTGTGTATTGTCGTAAACTATATATGGTTCGGTGTTGGACCAAAAAATGGCCGACTTGCCAGCAGATAGGGTTAATCCTTCTCTCCCATTCTCATCAACGGGTATCGACTTTTTTGGACGCTTTATTGTAAAAGAAGGTCGAAAGGAACTTAAACGATATGGTGTGATTTTTACATGTCTTGTTATTCGAGCAGTTCACATCGAATTAGTTAATTCACTTGATACCAGTTCTTTTATTAATTCGTTAAGAAGATTGATTGCAAGACGCGGTCCTGTTCAAGAGATTCGCAGCGACAATGGTACAAATTTCCATGGTGCAGAATGCGAACTACGTCAAGAAATAATTAAGTGGAACCAAAATCAAATACATAACAAACTGTTACAAAGAAACGTAAAATGGACCTTTAATCCACCTACAGGAAGTCATCACGGTGGCGTTTGGGAAAGACAAATAAGAACAATACGTAGAGTTTTAAATGGTTTATTACAAGGCTCCAATACTGTCTCTTTAACTGGGCAGTCCTTGCGCACTATTATGTGTGAAGTTGAATCAATAGTAAATAGTCGCCCATTAACATTTGCATCTAGTGACCCAAATGATCTTAATCCTCTAACACCTATTTCTTTGTTAAACGTAAAACCAACGACATGGTTATTACCACCTGGCGAATTTAAACGCGAAGACATATATCGAAGGTATTGGAAACAAGTTCAATATCTCGTAGATTCATTCTGGAAACGATGGCAAAGAGAATACTAAGTGGATAGTTTCGAAACGTAATGTTTGTATAAACGATATTGTGCTTCTAGTGGATGATAACGCTCCGCGAAACCAGTGGAAATGGGACGTGTTACCAAAGTATATTATGACTGTAAAAACCTAGTTAGAAGTGTTTGTGTTAAGACACAATTCTCAGAATTTCAAAGACCTATGTATTTGGTTAAACCGTACGTTTGAGGGGCCGGAATGTTAGGGCCAAATTTCGTTTGTATAGATCCGAGTCCATTATTTTGTTGGTGTTATATCAAAGTCAATGTTTTAGATATGCATTTCCTGTCATAACCTAAGGTCAAGGCTGTTAGCCTGATTGTATTTTATGAAGCCATGTGCTTTTATTCATTTTTCAACGTACTAACGTGTTCACTTATTAACGGTTCATAAACATGTTGTAAACCCCTCAGTTATCTTCCAAGTCGTAAGTACATATAATAGCGATATAAAACCAATATATATATATATTTGTACTTGTAGTCCGTTTTAAGAATAATTCTGTAGCCTACATACATGTATGCATAATTTTCACGTATGTATACTGAGCGCCATGGAAAACGCATCACTTAGTTTTTCGTATAACAAAATGAGCCTGTAAACAAATCTTATTTATTTTGCTTCTTATTGTGAACAATATTCAAATGGGAACACATCAATAACAACACATTTGTACACTTATGGATGTTTAATCTGTAATCAAGGGTACAAAGTCAGAGGGGTCAAAACCAAAAGTACGACACAGATGTCAGTAGCGCGTGTGTCCTCCACGGGCTATCATCACGGTAGGCTACAGCATTAACGCGACCCCTGCAAATGTGTAGGGCGGTCCGGTGATCGATTCGTTTCGAAAACGCAGCAGTCTGCAAGACGTTCCCCGAGACGTCTCCACACACGTTGACGGCCATCAGCGTGATAAAGTTGAAAGCGACTCTCATCACTGAAGAGCACACTTTGCCAGTCTACTCTTCTCCATGTCTGGTGTCCTTGCGCCCATATCAAACGCCGCTGACGGTGATGGTCCCTGATGATAGCTCCAACATAAGGTCGTCGTGCACGTCGTGCACGTGACCGTCAACGTCCTGGTCCACAACGCGTTACAACCCAGGCTCAAGACCGCTACATCCGGGTCACTCATCTGCGTGACAGATTCGGCCCAGCGACTCTAACAGGTGTCGTCGTCGGAAAACAAGGACCATAATAATAATAATAATAATAATAATATCTTTATTTTCAAAGGTGAAAAATTAGGCTTAGAATCTTTATAACAAAGAAATGAAAAAGACAGTAACAGAACAAGACACTTAACAAATACTCACACACAAAACATTCAAATATATATTGATAAGCTAAATAGTTTAACTTCAAAACTAAAAGTAATATGATAGATAATATGTGCCAACACCGTAAGACGTTACGTTCCACCAATAGTGGACTGATGACAATTGATGTGTCTGACAATAGCACGTGTGCCAGCCCTGGACATTCCCATGGCTTCATTCCGTTGATTTTCAGTAAGTCTCGGCATCTCTATCTCGATTCCTGCACACGTCCAACAACAAATTACGACAGATTGACGTTTCACAGTTCATGTACTGCACATTAAGTTGAAAACATGCTTTTAAAGGGCTCAAACACAATGCTGCACGTGAATATTGGGTTTTTCATGTACATCTCGTGCTTTCTTTCTTTTTTTACTCACGGGCCGATATTTTTTGCGTTTGGGAGCATTGTGTGAAACAATAGTTCATAGTATTGCATAATATTATACATACAAAACCACCTAGTAATAAAATATTTGGGAAAAAAAAGTGATGCGTTTTCCATGGCGCTCCGTAGAATACCTGCTCTTCACTAACTGCGAATCAAGCTGGCTCTCACTACCAAATTCGCTGGATGACCATGACTTGAGTGTAATCACGTGCTCGGTATGTGCTAATTCGAGCCTTCGATAAATAAAATGAATTGAAAGTAGTCTATTTTTAGTAACCCATTTCTTTGCTCAAAATAAAAATGCTTTTATCTCTTCTAAAGTAATTTAATGAAATGAAATGAAATGGGGTTTAACGTCCTACTGTTCTGCTCCTGTTCTAGGGTTAGGGTTAGGGTTCCAACTGCCAAGGGATCTTTTACGTGCACGCCAATGTGTACACGGAACCTCGGGTTTTTTTTCGTCCCATTTTAATTCATGTATATTCGTTCGAGAGAGAGAGAGAGGGGGGGGGGAGGTTAACGTCAACTCGACACAAACTAGGTCATCTCGGGACTAACGTATGGCTTAATATGCGCGTAGGGGTCTTAAGCAGTGGGAGGATTAACTTTACTGTGACAGTATTGGTTCTTAAATCGGGTTCTTTGATGACAACACTGGTATATACATCTAATAATAGTTTTATTCTGCTTCTTACAATATTAGGTACAAACATCGTGATGTAAACGACCGTAGAACTAACTATATGGAAGGAGTCATGACTTAATTAGCTTGGCTTAGCATGAGTGTGCTAACTCCAGAAGCTGTCGTCTCGTACCGTCTCGTGCCAAGGCGCCCATGATCTAGGCACCCGCCTAGCATGGCCTCCTGGACCCGCCTGAAGATTCGTTTCTGTTCTGAGTTTATAAACGTATTCGAGACAAAGGAGCTCATTAGACACCTGTCTAATGTATCAAGCATCATATGAAGGTTTAACATTCAATATAGTTTATCCGACAAAGAAAGTTAGATAAGACATGCCAACAACAAGTTATAGTTACGCAATGACATAAGGAATACTACCAAGATCTCCAGCCGGGTATTGATAGCGACAGGTTTATGTTACAATCACTAACACGTATTTTAATATGGCAGGACGCCTCTATGACATAAGTCATTATGTTATATACCTCTCTTTGTTTGAATAAAGTTATAAATTATATGAAATAACTTTTAAAGACTATTACAAAATTAGATACCTATGGAGTCGATAATTACTACTCTTATTAAGATATAAACAACAATAATAATAATGAAAAAATATATAAAAACAAACAACACTCGTAAAATGTCGTATACAAAAATGTCTATAAACAAAAAGAAAAGGTAAATGAAACACACACGAATTTAAAAGTTATATATACATGTAAAATGTCATAATATCCAAAAATGTCTTTAAACAAAATGAAAAGGTCAATGAAAAACACACGAACTTAAAAGTTATATACACACAATCGGTCACACACGCGAGTCAATGAAAAAAAAACAAACGAGATCCTGGAATCACAAACACAGACTACTCTTATTATTCACATAAATGGTGGAATCGCGAACACAAACTACTGTAATTATCTTCTTAGACCGATTATTTGGTGGAATCGCGAACACAAACTACTGTAATTATCTTCTTAGACCGATTATTTGGTGGAATCGCGAACACAAACTACTGTAATTATCTTCTTAGACCGCTACTGCACTGTCGTAGCCAACTGTAGGGGTGGGGTACATATGATGCCCTTCCTCGTTCCAGTAATGTTGAGGGGTCAGAATATTCCCTGCTCCGTTTAGTTCAGCTCTTCTTATTGACCGGTAGTCTTTTCATTTTCCATACCGTCTGGCAAAACGGCGTGTTATGACATGTGCATATGAAGAGTATTAACTGCCACCCGTGCCGAAGTTTTATCATCTGCTTATCATATATATCATGGAGTGAACTTAATTAATAGTTAATCAAATTAGCAAGTGGAACAGATTTGACTTTAGATATCGATCTAACGATATTTACAGTATTATTTACATGGATACAATTGAAATTAGGGAGTCATATTGTTTTATCTCAAGAATATGAATGATCTGAACACATTTAACCAATCTTAAATAAGATATTTTTGAAAGAACTTATCAAAATTAATAACGGTTTATCTCTATAATTTTTAAAGACAACACAAAACAAGACAATACGTTCGCTCCTAATTCTGAGCACGACCCTCACCTGGGGTTAAACCAATCCCACCTGACTGGGGTTTCACATAAACCTTTTCCCGTAACATATCGGGACCTCCCAATCTATATTATTGGGGTATCACAAAATAAAAATAATAAAAAATCCTTCCCGTACATATCGGGTCATCCCATTAACATTTGGGGTACTACGTTAAACACGAATAAAATCTTTCCCGTAAATATCGGGCCACCCCATTAACACTTGGGGTAATATACACGTATAGACAAAACAAATAAAAAACCTTAGAGATAAACGCGGTAATACTGTGTGAATGTTATTGGGTTAAATTTCAAATTACGATACTGTTAACCCAATTCTAGTTAAACAATCACAAAACATTTTACTTTTCGATATTAACCTATTAATACTAATTTTAAATGCCAAAATATGTGTTCAAAACAAACAATTATAATTTATAATCTTTTAAAAACAACATGACCCATTGTAAAACAAACAATATATATACAATTTTGTTTTAGTCATTTTCCTACAAATAGTTAAGGACTGTTCCACTACTAGCTTGAACGTTATATTAAATTAAGCAACTACACCATGATATTTAATAAAGCGTGATGATAAACTGCTGATTTCCCAGTTAAATTATAATACATTATAGCCCAATGTCATTATTAACCGGCCATGGTAGGATTAGAAAAAGACTTACCCGTGTAGACTAATATCTGTGGCCTGTGGTCTTCTAGTGGTGGACTTCAAACGTTGCTCTGGTCAGCGGCGCCAATTTATATGTGACAGTATTGGTTCTTAAATCGGGTTCTTTGATGACAACACTGGTATATACATCTAATAATAGTTTTATTCTGCTTCTTACAATATTAGGTACAAACATCGTGATGTAAACGACCGTAGAACTAACTATATGGAAGGAGTCATGACTTAATTAGCTTGGCTTAGCATGAGTGTGCTAACTCCAGAAGCTGTCGTCTCGTACCGTCTCGTGCCAAGGCGCCCATGATCTAGGCACCCGCCTAGCATGGCCTCCTGGACCCGCCTGAAGATTCGTTTCTGTTCTGAGTTTATAAACGTATTCGAGACAAAGGAGCTCATTAGACACCTGTCTAATGTATCAAGCATCATATGAAGGTTTAACATTCAATATAGTTTATCCGACAAAGAAAGTTAGATAAGACATGCCAACAACAAGTTATAGTTACGCAATGACATAAGGAATACTACCAAGATCTCCAGCCGGGTATTGATAGCGACAGGTTTATGTTACAATCACTAACACGTATTTTAATATGGCAGGACGCCTCTATGACATAAGTCATTATGTTATATTACTTTTCAGTATAGATATACGAAATTTTGGATTAAGCCCGCATTTTTATTTCATATACCCCCCCCCCCTTCACTTTTCAAGGGAAGTAAATATAAATGTGCCAGAAAATTATTTATATATTTGAAAAGAACAGTGAACGTGCTTTCTACTGATATGTAGACTGGGTGTGAACAAGATGAAAGGGCAAACGTTGTTGTCAATTAATATAGCGAGGTAAATCGAACTCTCGGGGGGGGGGGGGGGTCACGTGGAACAATTTACTTTTTAAACACAAACATTTATCGTAACAGCATTTATTTTACTAGCTTAAAACATGAACATAACATATAATTCGTGGTGGTGTCAAACCATTATTAATAGCACGGTGCTGTTAATCAATTTATAACAACATGGTGGTGATAAACCATTAATAATAACATGAGGGTGTTAAACTATTAATAATAACATGGTGGTGATAAACCATTAATAATAACACGGTGGTGATAAACTATTAATAATAACATGGTGGTGATAAACCATTAATAATAACACGGTGGTGATAAACCATTAATAATAGCATTGTGCTGATAAATTATTAATAATAACATGGTGGTGATAAACCATTAATAATAACATAGTGGTGATAGACCATTAATAATAACATGGTGGTGATAAACCATTAATAATAACACGGTGGTGATAAACTATTAATAATAACACTGGTGGTGACAAATCATTCATAATAACATGGTGGTGATAAACTATTAATAATAACATGGTGGTGATAAATCATTAATAATAACACGGTGGTGATAAACCATTAATAATAACATGGTGCTGACAAACCATTAAAGATACATTATGGGGGATAAGATAACGCGATGACAGTTCTCGCTATAATAGTTAAAAACTAGATAGTGTAAAGGTAATTTGCTGAAAATTTCAGTCAAATTGATCCACCATGAGCCGAGATAGAAGCTCGTGAAATTTTGGCATAGTCTCGGTCATCATTACTAAAATCATTAATATAAACAGCAAGTCTCGATTATCCGCTTTTCTTGATTTAATTATCAACGGCCGTTAGCGGCATATAGGAATTTAATCCAGCCAACATCGAAGGCTAGCCGTGACATCGAGAGTTTCTTATGGTCTGGATAAGTTAATTAATGTCTAATTGATAATTTAGATAACATTTCAGGCCTAAAGAAAGACTTGTAATAAGCAGACTTTACTCTTGCATAATGCATGTTTAATAATAACATGGTGGTGATAAACTATTAATAATAACATGGTGGTGATAAACTATTAATAATAACATGGTGGTGATAAACCATTAATAATAACATGGTGGTGATAAACCATTAATAATAACATGGTGGTGATAAACTATTAATAATAACATGGTGGTGATAAACCATTAATAATAACATGGTGGTGATAAACTATTAATAATAACATGGTGGTGATAAACCATTAATAATAACATGGTGGTGATAAACTATTAATAATAACATGGTGGTGATAAACCATTAATAATAACATGGTGGTGATAAACTATTAATAATAACATGGTGGTGATAAACTATTAATAATAACATGGTGGTGATAAACCATTAATAATAACATGGTGGTGATAAACCATTAATAATAACATGGTAGTGATAAACCATTAATAATAACATAGTGGTGATACACCATTAATAATAACACGGTGGTGATAAACTATTAATACTAACATGGTGGTGATAAACCATTAATAATAACATGGTGGTGATAAACCGTTAATAATAACATGGTGCTGATAAACTATTAATAAAAACATGGTGGTGATAAACTATTAATAACACGGTGGTGATAAACCATTAATAATATCATGGTGGTAATAAACCATTAATAATAACTTGGTGCTGATAATGTAGTGAGGCGGAATTTTAATATGTTTATAGGTTTTATTATGTCAAGTAATATAGTGCATTGAGTGAGTGCACCTTTAAACTAACAAATTGACACTAATTTTACCTGCAACTGGTCTATAATAACATCTCTCCTTTAACTTGGCTTGTTAACCTGTACTGTTTTCTTAGAGTCCAAATCTTGGGGTGAGTACAATTCTACTCCCTTGGTTACAAGCAAGTTTTCTTTTTATCTAAACCCCACTTTGGACACCAGACATTAGACAGATTTCGAAGTGTAAGGACATTTTGATACCTTCAATCAAATTGTAAATTTATTTTCAGAGAATTGTTTCAGTTATACAGGTAATTGTGCTAATTCTCTTATTTTGGGTAATTGGGGTTTAGATGTAGCGGATGTAGGAATGATAGAAATTGTAATATTAAGCAACCATTTTATTTAAATAGATAGAAAATAACATGTATAGATCATTAGTTATTCATATATACATATATATAGTAGGTTATAAGGTACCGTTTTGAAAGTATATTGTATATATAATCAGAATAATGTTATTTTCCAGAATATAGTTATCTGAAGATTTTGTTTACCATCTTGCTAGTCTTCGTTAAAAAAAACCTTCTTTGGGTATGTGATCAGTTTCTTATATATATCATTTAAGGCATATTGAATATATTTTATTTAGTTAGTGATGTATTTTTAGTGTGAAAATTAATGATATCAAGTTGGTAAATAAAGGCTTAAAAACCAAACACCTTAGTTTTTATTGAGAATTTACACCCACCCACCCCCCAGTTACAATAAACTATTAATAATAACATGTTGGTGATAAACTATTAATAATACCATGGTGCTGATAAACCATTAATAATAACACGGTGCTGATAAACTATTAATAATAACACGGCGGTGATAAACTATTAATAATAACATGGCGGTGATAAACCATAAAAAATAACATGGTGGTGATAAACCATTAACAATAACACGGTGCTGATAAACCATTAATAATAACATGGTGGTGATAAACAATTAATAACATGGTAGTGATAAACCATTAATAATAACATGGTGGTGATAAACCATTAATAATAACATGGTGCTGACAAACCATTAATAATAACACGGTGCTGATAAACCATTAATAATAACATGGTGGTGATAAACCATTAATAATAACATATTGGTGATAAACCATTAAAAAAAACATGGTGGTAATAAACCATTAATAATAACATGGTGGTGATAAACCATTAATAATAACATAGTGGTGATAAACTATTAATAACACGGTGGTGATAAACCATTAATAATATCATGGTGGCGATAAACCATTAAAATAACATGATGGTGATAAACCATTAAAAATAACATAGTGGTGATAAACTATTAATAATAACATGGTTGAGATAAACTATTAATAATAACATGGTGCTGATAAACCATTAATTATAACATGGTGGTGATAAACCATTATTAATAATATATTGGTGATAAACCATCAATAATAACATGGTGGTGATAAACTATTAATAATATCGTAGTGGTGATAAACCATTAAAAATAACATGGCGGTGATAAACTATTAATAGTAAACACGTGCTGATCAACCATCAATAATAGCATGGTGGTGATAAACTATTAATAATAACATGGTGGTGATTTGAGTTAAGGAAGATCTTTGAGCACAAAAATGAAAATAAAGTACGCTGTTATATTTATAGGCAGTAATTCGCCTTGACAATTTAGAGTGGTTCCATTCGACCCCAATTTTCGACCAATCAAAATCGGGGAAATTTCTGATTTCTGCTACAATCAATCATCACCACCATCCACATGTCATTATGTCTACATCTCCAATAGGTATATCCCAATATCTTCACTGACCCATGCAATCACAACGTCTACTACCATAATCATTATCCCCAGTCAACTTATATATAATATTCACCATTTCATCACTAATAGGTTTATGAAACCATCACCGTCATCATCATCATCTTTCAACATCTACAACTACCACCATCTTCTCTCCACCCAATCTTCTTTCAACACCCATCTTGTCATCACCATCAGTAACACCCGTATCTTTATCATCCTCATCTATAACAACATCATACCTCAACACCCATCTTGTCATCACCATCAGTAACATCCGTATCGTTATCTTCCCAATCTATAACAACATCATCCTTCAACATTCATCTTGTCATCACCATCACTAGCATCTGTATCCATATCTCCTCATCTATAACATCATCATCCTTCAACATCCATCTTGTCATCACCATCACTAGCATCTGTATCCATATCTCCTCATCTATAACATCATCATCCTTCAACATCCATCTTGTCATCACCATCACTAGCATCTGTACCTTTATCTTCCCAATCTATAACAACATCATCCTTCAACATCCATCTTGTCATCACCATCAATAACACCCGTATCTTTATCATCATCTTCTATAACAGCACCATCCTTCAACATCCATCACCATCACTAACATCCGTATCTTTACCATCCTCATCTATAATAACTTCATCCTTCAACATCTAATTGTCATCACCATTACTAACATACGTATCACCCTCACATGCTATCATCATTTCTTGGTAATCATAATAATTAAAATCATTGTCGCTATACAGAAACAACATCACCATCAGCCTAATCATCATGATAATCATCGCCAGTATCGTTATCATCATTATCATCATCATCTCCATCTTCAAGTCATTTCAGATTATAACCTTGGTAATCACAGTCATCAAAATCATTGTCGCTATCATCATT
The DNA here is from genome assembly GCF_932274485.2 of Patella vulgata. NCBI lineage: Eukaryota > Metazoa > Mollusca > Gastropoda > Patellidae > Patella > Patella vulgata. The sequence goes on from NW_026606045.1 coordinate 122,546, forward strand.
ATCATCATCATCATCATCATCATCATCGTCATCACCATCGTCATCTTCCATTATATTATCCTCATCCGGATAATCATCCATGGAATAACGGATAAAGTATTTTTTAGGAAGAAGATCAACCAGTAAGATCTTCTTCGCCAGACTGTTAGCTAACTGCAGTTGTTCAACTTTCTCCTTTATTTCTAGTCCCAATTTCTGCCTGATGACCCTTATACACTTTTCTTCAAGAGATAGGTTAAAACATGCAAACTTGAATTCCTCCCTGTTCTCTGAGTGAAACATCTCCTCTCGTCCATCTTGTGCAGAATGAAACATTCTAGTTCGTCTATCTTGTTCATCCTCCATTTTGAAATTAACAGTCGAAACAATCTCTTCTTCTGGAGCCCCACTTCGATAAAGTAGTTGTCTAAGTTTATTTCTCTCTTTACTGTCAAAATCTTGTAAATGAACATCGTCATTGTAGTAATTACGTTCAGTAGATACAGACTGAAGATGCTGAAGGCAGCAGTTTTCAGCAACTAAATATTTTATTACATCAACAGTTTTCTCTGGATCAGAACAGGTAGGGAAAAGTAAAGCTCGCTGTATCAGTGTATTGCCATCTGGTCCTGGTAAATTCAGAAGTTTATGGCCACCTCTGATCAAACATGTTTTTAGACAATGTCTACCATAATCAAGATCCAAAAACTGTAAAGCAGATGTGTTATATTTTGTTTCTAAAATATTGATATTTGACCCTAATTCAAGTAGTAATTGTATAATAAATTTATTATTTTTCTTGGCCGCTAAGATCAAAGCAGTTTTTCCATTATTGTCCTGACTATTAATATTACCACCAGTCTCGAGTAGAAGTTTGACACATTCTTGAAAAGTTTCATATTGTTCACTCAGTGAATCGTCCATCGAATTTCCAGTTTGTTTCAGTTTAGACTTAGATATTAGGCACCCGATTACAGCACTGTGTATGGCTGTATGACCTTTATTGTTCTGTATATTAACATCACATGTAGGACCGTATTTTGTTATCAAGTCCAGGTATTTATGGTTCAATAAGAAAGCACCAATAATAAGAGGAGTGTTAGTTAGAGAATCTTTATGATTTATATCAATATTAGAATTAAACAACCAATTAAACTTCTCTGGTGTAAACTCATATTTCACTTGAGCCAAAAGATGAAAAATATTTCGATTTGTTGTTTCAGTAAAACTATTCACTAATGGCTTTAATCCTATATAATACTCAAAAATATTTAATTGGCCGAATTTCATAATATCATACAGTAGTTCAGGTCCATCAGCAACCAAATTAGCACCAGACTCGACTAAAAGTTTAAAGATAGCCAGAGTAGTTTTAAAATATCTTTTACTTTTCACCGTTTTTACAAAACAATGTCTACAAGCGGATAAACCATGATCATTAGTTCTATTTACATTAACAATATCTACAAGCACTAATTTAACAATATCTATATAGTGGGCGTATTGGGAGGCATACATTAAAGGCGTTGTTGTATTTACACTCTGGGTAGGGTCAGCACCATGTTGTATTAATAAAGTTATAATACCCACACATGTTTCTTTATCACCATGGTGATATATAGCACATGTTAAAGGCGAGTGACCCCCGACAACCATATTTAAGTCAGCACCGTGTTGTAGTAATAATGTTATAATACCTAAACTCGTATCTGTATCACCATGTCGTATTATAGCACATGTTAAAGGTGATCTACCAAATCCGTCAACCATGTTTAAGTCAGCACCATGTTGTAGTAATAATGTTATAATACCTAAACTCGTATCTTTATCACCATGTCGTATTATCGCACATGTTAAAGGTGATCTACCCAATTCGCCAACCATGTTTAAGTCAGCACCGTGTTGTATTAATAATAATATAATATCTAAACACGTATTTGTATCACCATACTTATAAATAACATATTCTAATGATTTATTTAGATTGAACTTGTCGAATTCAGCTCCAGCTTCTGTTAGAATGTTAGTACAGTTTAAACATTCGGCCACATTATCGGTGTTTTTTATACAGTAAAATAACGCAGTGTAACCATATTTAGATTTATAATTAATCATGTTCTTGATTTGATCATTACTTAAAAGAATTGACAACATTTGACCAGATTTAGCAAACATTAATATAGTTTTATCAGAGTCTGGATTGAGATTTAAATCAGAAACGGTTAAAAGATATTTAGTAATATTGAAACTATTATACTTAACAGATTCTAACAAAGCATTCCATACTTTATCGTCATGTTCAACCTGTAAATATAATTTCTTACTATAGAGATACTGAATACCTTCAACAAAATCTGATTTTATAGCACATGTCATTAACTGTATATTTAAATTAATATCAAGTTGACCATCAGATTGTAATATTATAATATTATTAAATAAACACTTAACAAGTGATAAATATCTTCTCTCTAATGATTGACAGGTTAAACTTATAATGACGTCTTGTAGTCTTCTGACGTCATCTGGCTGTAGTTCTTTTAATATGGTTTCCATTAGATCAATGTTGATGTCATTAACAGCTTGAGATAATCTGTAGGAAATAACAATATTGATAATTATGCTTACGTTTATTTAAATGGGTAGTTAATCCAAACAGTCTTATCTTTTAATTGTTACTTCTCTATCTGTTACTACTTTGTACGGTAAATTAGTCAGATTAGAACACATATTTGTATATCACATCAATACTATATTATTTAATTCTTTGCTCTCTGGTTTTCCTGTCAAACTGATTGATAAACTGCAAAAAGTACAAAATTCTGCTGCTAGTTTAATAACTCAAGTCCAACTTTCATATCATATTACTCCTATTTAAGTTTAAATACACTTCCTTACATATAAATACTTAATTAACTTAGATCCCCCATATCTTTAAGAGCTCCTTGAAGTTTATTTTCTTAAAAGTAATCTCAGATCTCCAACAGGCCCATTCTTGTTAGTAGAACGTTCTGCAAACTTATGTTCGTTTTGCAATCGTTCATTGTTTGTTCATGCCCCTCTGCTCTGGAAAGAACCTGTTCATGGTTGGCGTTATTTAAGACATCAAAAAACGCACTTATTCTTATAACGTATTTTCAACGATAATACATCATTTGAATCTATGCATAGTGATGATAGTTTATCCATTAATAATAATGATAATAATATCTGATAATAATTATAGTTTTACCTGGCCTGTATCTTCTGGATTTCATGTTTTTCTTTGATATCGTCACTTTCACTTTCACTTTCAACTGATAGTTTTGCTAGAAGGCAATAAAAAGTTAATAGATCAATTATGCCCCAATAAAAATATACTCCACGAAGTTTTTCGTTTGATTAGACCTAATCCCACTCAAACACTGCCCTACTCCCCTCCAATTTCTGTTGCAAATTATGATTGGTTCAATAGCCCGTTCAACAACCAATGCATTACTACGTAACAAAACCATTCGGGGTTAACCAGCTCTTAATATGTTACCGTAAAGTGTTTGGTGACAATCGCGGCTACATTACGTCATAACGCGCGACATGTATTACGCACAATTAACTGGCACTAATTGTTTTATAAACGAGGCTATCCTGAATTCCTACAATGTAAACATTCGGTAATCGACGCACACGTGTAATCTTTTGATTTTCTCTTGGAGCACACAGCAGACGAACAATATTTTAACCAGCTTTTAATACATTTAATCAACCGACGAAGAACCCAGATCAAAGAGAAGGGCTGTCATGTTACGTATTGTGTTTCACCAAACTGGATAGAAATACAATAATATATATAATTCATGGATTATCTAAACAAAAATGGATAAATATTATCGAATACTTGGTAGGCAGTAATAATTGGTACAAACAGACACGTTTATAGAATTTATATAGAAGATTTGAGTCAAATAATTTTCGTTCCAATAGCGAGTTTCTGCGACGGCCAAATTTACCGATGCGATTATCGATGTTTGCTCCCGATGCATCCAAGGCCAGGGTTAAAACATTTCTTGAAATCAGCACTCACAAGCACTGTGATATTATGTTTCAAAGAGGTCGCCAACGTTAAGCGGCAGTCATGGAAATTCCCTTTATTTTACTGTAGGCCTACACAGGAAAGATTTGATAGGACATCAGCAAATGGACACACTCCATCAAAAACTCAAGTTTTCAGTTTAAGTATAGCAATAGCTAGAGAGAAATTTCTCGGGCCATTGCATCAGGAATATGCACCAATGTTAGAATGTATAATGTCTTATATATTGGATCTGTTTTATAACTGACTAAACTGTTGTATAAAATTTATAAATCAAGGACAAATATAGTTTCGATACACAATTCGAGGACAAAATAGCTCCATAGTACAACAACAGTAATACCGTATCGCAATCGTTACAAATGGAGAACTTAGTTTACAACTTATCACTTTACCTATTTTAGTTGGTATCAGGTGTTCCATTTCAACATCACTCTCGTTTGAGCTTTTTCTTTTAAATGTTCTGCCATCCCTTTGTACATTGGTCTTATCCATTCTAAAACAAGAAATATCTCAGATAAAACACAAAGAACAGTAATAACGTCTGTTTGGTTGACGGAAAGATGCTTAGATTCCTAAGCATGCTGTATAGAATGTATATCTTTTAAACTGTGTTACCTGGCTGTTCTCATAGTTGAAGAGATCAGTACTAAAGTGGGCCAACCCACATTGACAAGTTTTCGAGAAATGTGACTTCAAAATTTAACGATGATTAAAAATTATGTAATTCACCCGATCAGTGATATTTTGACATCTTATATGTCTTGTCATATCTTAATTCATGATGATCAGTGATATTTTGACATCTTATATGTCTTGTCATATCTTAATTCATGAGAATATTTTTTAAATTCACTTTGTAATATTTCCCCGAGATTTTGTGGGGTAATGTGTTAAATGCATTAAAGCTGACTACAGTGTGAGTAATAATTGTGGGTAAGAATTGCTTTATTCATACACTTTAAACTTTGCTTTTTTTATAATATAGATTTATTAAAATGAACAAAACAACATCCTTTTTGGATAAAAACGTTTCAATGCTTTTTGTACTGCTAGTACTAGCTAAGTTTTCAATAATTAAATTACATACAACTGCTACACACCGCTGATGTTTAAAAAGCGTCTGCTTGTGACCTTGTGTAAGAAAATTCTCAAAAATCACGTGCAGCGGAAGTAAGTAGATGCGATCTTCAAGTCTTGTGTTGTAAATTTAAACAGTTTAACAATACTAAATGATCCGGACTATCTTCCATTCAAGCATTCGATTGGCTGCGGTATTCCTGACCTAACAGTGACAGTAATCTATTTATAGATCGTTTTATTCTTGCTTTCAGAAATTAAGTTTCGTCGAGTTTTCTAAAAATATTCGGTTTTTTTTAAAATATGACAGCCTATTTATAGCCTGGTAATTAGCCGCGTAAGTGTTTTCAACATTTAACGATACTCAAAACATTAGTTTTATCATAGTTTATTGTCGTCGGCTAATTTCAACTGCTGTATAGTGTATTTATTATCTATGTTTATGATAATTTTTTTCGATATTTGAAGTTTTTGGCGATATTCGATAAACCACTATATCGTAGTTGGGTCTGAAAATACCATATCGCGATAAATGACTATATTGAGAACATCGTACAGTCCTAACAAAAATGAACTTATATTTAGCGATTAAACAAAATTTCTAAAATGAGACGCTGTCTTCGAAAAGAGCCATAATATCCTAATATCGATGACTAGTCCGATCGTTAATGTAAATCCGTCGGCTTTTCGGGTAGAAATCGTGGAATAAGCTTTATTTTGTAGGTTTTGATGGTTGATTACAAAAAATCAATGTTGACATTTTTTTTGAGTAGGTCTTCACAGTATGGGAGGCCATTATTTGAGGGCAGCCATTTTGCGATAATATTCCAAATTATTTTTTATTTTCACATTATTTATAATGTTATCGACATATCAACTGTGATTTAGCAATGTATTAATATTGGCAGCATTCATGACTATATCTCAGATTGTTTTCCATCATTTCATGAGGATATTTCCAAGATGGCGCACATTTTTAGCGGGATAATCGGTCGATGTGCTGATTTCGATTAAGTAGTAGTGTTTGGTGTCAATATATATGTTTTGGGGGTCACAAATTACATTCCTGACATTAACAACCTTGTAAAATGATCACATGTTCATATACTTAGCATATTACCAAGATGGCGGGAATTTTTGGCGGGAAAATGAGACGATGTGCAGATTTTGATTAAGTGGTCGTGTTTGGTGTCAATATATATGTTTACGGGGACGTAGAATCAATTTCTGACATTTACAACCTTGTAAAATGATCACATGTTTACATATTTAGTATATTTCCAATATTGCTGCCACTTGTGGCGGGAAAATTGGACAATGGGTTGATTTCGATTAAGTAGTTGTCTTTGGTTGTTTTCGGGGAGGCAGATTCGATTTCTGTCATATACAACTACGTAAAATGGTCGTATGTTCACCAATTTAGCATATTTCCAAGGTGGTGGAAATTTTTCTAAACACATTATTAGCATTTATTTATCATCGATTTTCCTGTGAAAGTGAAGCCTATTCCTGGCATGAAGGCAAAAAGAGCAAAGCGGCAGCGTGGTGCTTACGCCACGTGCCCATCATTGTTTTTTTGTCAACATTGTTTTTTTGTAATCAAACATCAAAACCTACAAAATAAAGCTTATTCCATGATTTCTACCCGAAAAGCCGACGGATGGGAATTAGGTAACAAACCGAATCCGACTAGACACCAAGACATAGCACAAAGTCACCCGATGGATATTTTAACTACAGTCTGCGAAACACTTTCTGCACCTCATGACGATCTGACCGGTAGTAGTAAAAGTTTGCCGCAGAGGTTGTACGAACGGATTTTGACCCTATGACGTCAGACATTGATAAATCAATAAGCGTGGACGTTTCTAGTGGTTTACCCACAGTTCCGTGTATCGCACGCCAAGAAGTCGCCGTAAAAGATTGTGTCATTGGCTAATCTCTCACGCCATCCAGAGCGCAGGTTATGTAACAACTCTTCCAGATCTTAGCGTAGTACAGACAAATAAAACCAAATTTTGAACTATAAAAAACGAAACGAAATAGGATCTGTGTTTTAATCCGATTGAGCGTCGTGGGCTAAGTAACAAGCGACCATCTCTGATATGTAATCTTCACCCTCGCTAATCAACCCTTTTATACAGGTCAACAGCACGTGCACGCCAATAATATGCATGAGTTTGGGCGAGCCATATACGTACGTAATTGAGCTCAGAGAGCCAACCTAATAAACACCTACACCAAGTTTGAACATTTTAGCTCAATTAAAAGGGAAGTTATTGTGTCCCCAAGACCGAAAGACAGACAGACGGACAGACCCATTTTAATTGTCTACTGTTTTCTTCGAAAGGCGGGGGACAATACGTATTTATGAATGTAAAATGGATAAACTGACTATGATTTCTTCCGACCCCAAAATATAAATATATTAGAACTTACAAATCGAGAGTGAAGACCTTATCTGTACCACTTTCCATTTCTTCAACTGATGTTTTATTAGTTTTATCCTTCTTGCCCTGAAATAAAACACTCATATATATTTAACTTGGATATAACATTTTATCGTGCTTTGTTTAGTATCTTACAATGGAGGATGTGAAATATTAAGATTAACATCTTTAACTTTTTACAATATATAAAATAGTATTGAGAGTATAAATATATCTAGAAGAATACATGGACCTGATGCATCATCTGTCTTTCACCCAAGTAATAAGTGGTATCCGGTGTTCCAGAAAGAGTAAGTACGCCTGTATTTATTGTAGCTATGGATAATGATGCCTTACCTATAACTACTTGATAAAACCTAGTAATATGTCTTACTGATAATTAATTGTTAAATCCTTTAATTATAATTACAGTTTGTCCTAATCTTTAATCATAATTACATATTGCCAAAAAATATCTATATATTTTCGTCATCTTTAATTATGCTTATATATTGTCGTCATCATTAAACATACATTAGTGCAAGAGCTAAATCTGCCAATTGCAGGTCTTTCCTTAGACCTGAAATGTTATGTTATATAAACCATTAATTAGGCAGTAATTAACTTATCCAGATCATAATCAACTCTCGGTAATATCGCTAGTATCAACTCTCGGTAATATCGCTAGCCTGTGTTATTTACTGGATTAGAACCCGGTCTGCTGCTGCTGATTAAATCAAAAACTGGATAATCGAGACTATGTTTTTTATCCTACCGATTTTAGTAATGATGATCGCTAAATTCTGGGTTCAGAGAGGATCGATTTGATTGACCTTTCCACAAATTCCCTTTACAGTATCTAATTTTTAACTATTATAGTGAGAACTGTCATCTCTTTATCTAATCTCCCATAATGTATCTTTAATTATGGTCGTATAGTGTCGTCATCTTTTTGTTCACTGAATTTTGAAATTTATGTTTTTAACTACTCTACTATTAAAAGTGTCCATCCATCAATATCTAGTGTATAGAGTACAGAAGTACAGGAAATGTATACGGTAATATCTTACTGGTACTAATCTTCTTTCTGTTTGCTGTTTAGCCGATATGTCTGCAAGAAAATAAATAATAGTTTACATACACTGCCTCATACATAACATACTACACATAGTCTACAAAATAAAACTCACAACTTTGTTTCACAATAAATCATGACAAGATCAAAAGTATGCCGACAAAAATTGATTTCAAGAGTGGTTTAACAAAAATATATTTAAATTGTATATCAGCTATGCTCAATCACCGACATACCTTCTCCATGATTCACCTGGTCTTTATTTAGATCGTCATCTATTGGTAATAATATCAGGGGTTTATCTTGATCTAGTCGTTCATCATCTGTTCGGTCCATGTCTACATTGCTATATGTTGCTTGTTGATCAAGTTGTTCCTGTAAGCGGCAAATAATCAGTTCTTTATCTTGAAGTTTGTCAGTATATTTTTTAGCTAAATATTCTTGGTATTTCTCCATTTCCTGAGAGTTGGCTGATGTTGTCTTTAAAGCTGTATTTTCAATAAGCAGCTCATGTATTTGTAACTGCAAGGTTTCGATTTCATTTTCAAGAACAATAATTCTCCTCTGGATCATCGATTCCCTTTCGGAAGTGAGCTCCTCATCTACAAAAGATATACGTTTAAAAGCATGGATTAGGCTATATCAATATCAGTGCTGGACGTCATTTTAATCCCTAGTAAACTACAGTATTTTAGATCAAAGATTAGTAAAGCTCTCTGCTACGATGAATGAATGATTGCCATCGGGTTTAACGTCCCACTTTTCTGCAATCGCCGTAATAATAAATACGGGCATACGCCATATGGTGTGCTATACGGGAAATTTTCCCCAGACAGCAATTGCCGTATAACTCCCAAGGGTTTGTTCAAATATTGTGGTCAAATTTGTAGAAATTTCACATTTTGCGAGGAGGGTTTGGTCGTCGAATGGGTAGCGCATGCGCGTTGTATGATAATGTCTGTCATTGAGTCAGCTGTTGTGGTTTCGATTCCTTGCTTGTACGTAACAGGGAGTAGGGGCGCCTGTCCAACATCGTGTGTTTTCTCTGGATCCTCCGGTTTCTTCCCACTGCTAAAGACCCCTACACGAAAGCAAATGATTGAAATAAAATTAAATCATATGTTAGTTCCGATATGACCTAGTTTGTGCCGAGTGGACGTTAAACCCCATTTCGCTCTCCCTCTCTCTCACACACATTTTGCGACAATTGTCCGGTGATCTGAAACGCATG